>NC_046630.1:127500-162500 GCF_900324465.2 Anabas testudineus
GGTCGTAGTCCGGAACCACGGCCTGGTACTGCGGTCCGACTCTCATGCCTCCTCCCCCTGCACAAACAATACACCGCAGTAGTAAGCAGCAGCTCTTAGACGTATTCAGAAGCACTCATGGTAACATTACTACAGTGATCGAGGCTACCCACCATGCTCCTCGTCGCTGCTGGAGCCTGAACTTCCTTCTTCCCAGCAGCTGTTAGTACTGGTTCCATTACCGGACAGGCTCTTCCCGCCGGGGGTCGATGTCGCTCCGGTGCCACTAGGACCGCTGCCCGCTGGGGCTCTGCCTCTCCTCTTCCCCGGAGCCTCCGGGTTTCTCTCCAGCATCGCCGGCATGAAGCAGAATGAGGCAGACCAGGCTAACTGCTAACTCCGGCTAATAGTTAGCCTGTTAGCTTAGCTGTCCTGCTAGTGAACAACAACGGTTAACGAGCCCCGGAGCTAAGCTGACAGTTCGACCCGGAGCGCAGTGGCAGGGTTCGGCGTGAAACCGCCCCTCTGAGGCAGAAAGTTCCGGGTGGTGAAGCTAACAGAAGCTAAACGGACAGATGCTAACTGTTAACCCGACACCGAGGCTTCGAGTCAGAAAAGTTCCACAACAAGCATCCGGAACCAGAAAAAAACAGATCAAACCGGACCGACACCGACGACAGACAAGAACTCGAGCACGAGTACAGTATCGATACAGATCAATAGAAGTGATCAGAGATTAAAGTGTGCGCGAGTCACATCGATCCCAGCTGGATCAGGGTCTGAACTCTGCTGCCACCACAGGTCACACGGGAAACTACTGAGAACCAGTTCCTGCTGGTCCCGGGTTCACTTATTAGTAATCAATGGAGTCAGATCTGATCAATATGATGATTGATTATCTGATCAGCTCCGCGGAAATATGAAAAAAATCATTGATATAAAATTGAAATGTCAAATATTATAACGAACATTAATCAATAGAAAATTATCAGCACAACTCTGTTCAGTTAACATGCGTGTACCTGTATTACTGTAGGTACTATATTACTGTAAGTACTGTATTACTGTAAGTACTGTAGTCATTACTGTAAGTACTATATCACTGTAAGTACTGTATTACTGTTAGTACTGGACCTGTAGTGGATCACTACAGGTCCAGATGCATCTTTAGCATACAACAGGTCCAATGTCCTCTCCCCCCTGGTGGGACAGCTCACAAACTGGGTAAAGATAGGAATTGTCTTATTAAGGGTGTCTCCAGAGATCATAAAGAAGGCGTCGGGGTGTCTGGTCTGCAGGTTGCAGTACTGTAGTACTGTAGTTATTACTATAAGTACTGTAGGTACTGTAGTTATCACTGTAGATACTGTAGTTATTACTATAAGTACTGTATTACTGTAGGTACTGTAGTTATCACTGTAGATACTGTAGTTATTACTGTAATTAGTACTATAAGTACTGGATTATTGTAGGTACTGTAGTCATTACTGTAGTTATTACTATAAGTACTGTATTACTGTAGGTACTTTAGTTATCACTGTAGATACTGTAGTTATCACTATAGGTACTGTATTATTACTATAGTTATTACTGTAGATAGACTGTAGATTACTATAGATACTGATATGACTAGGTACTGAAGTTATTACTGTAGGTACTGTAGTTAGTACTGTAGACACTGAAGTTATCACTGTAAATGCCGCAGTTATTACTGTATTTGTTACCATGGTTATAGCTAATTTCACATGAATTCTGTTCATGATTTTAGAAAATCAGTAAATGTGGGACAAACAGGCTCAGAGATGATTTTAAGATGGAATGTTTTTAATCACAGCTAAGCTGTAAAGACAAAAGCCCAGGTGAAGGAACCTTTACCTTCATGGCTGTGAACATACAGTACATGAAAACCAGAGAAACGAGCCAGAATGTGAAAAGAATCCTCAGTCCACTGATCATCCACCAGCAGAACAGGATGGGAGAAGTGTAGGTGACTGGCCAAGGATAGAGACCAGGATAACTTGATCCTGCTGCGTGAATACAGATGACAATCTGGACCCAACAGAAGGGAAGTGAGGGGTAAATATATTGTGTGTGAGTGGGTGGAGCTGCAGCTCGGCATAGGCAAAAGGGCCAGAGAGCAGGGCAGGTAGTATAAGGGGAGTTTCCAGGTGAGTATTGTCGTGAACGGCTCCAGAGACCAGACAGAGACCAGAAATTAGAATACAAAACATGAGATGTGTGAATCAGTAGTTAAGTAAATGTAGGAGGGGCTATATGGTGCACTGAGTGCAGTAGATACCTACATTTAGTCATTTAGCTTTTATCCAAAGCGACTTACAAGGGTAGGCAGGGTAGGCATAAGGAGGTCTTGCCTAAGGACCCCTACTGGAGGTAGGCCACAGCTGGGCTTTGAACCCCAGTCTCCCACATGGAAGGAGGTGATCTTACCACTACACTAACCAGCAGCTATTTAATGGTTGCTCTCAGCATTGGGTCCTGGTGCTCCTGCTCATCCAAATGAAGGTCTGCCCACCATTACCTAACAGGTCAGGGGCCATCACAGTACATGTGTGACCAGGAAACAAAGACCAGAACAAACCTGTTTCTGTTCTCAGAGAACAAGAACAGATGAACAGATTTAGAGGACAGGAAAAAAGGAGTGTTTGAGGCCCCCACACAGTCAGTCAGAGCTAACACACTAGTAAGAGTGAATACTGACTTGAATCAAATGGACAGCTGTGGCTCAGGTGGTAGAGCAGTTGTCTACTAATAATAGGATGGTGGTTCGATTCCTATCCCATGTCAAAGTGTCCTTGGGCATGATACTGAACCCCAGGTTGGCCCTGGTGAGTCAGGTCAGTTGTCTGAGAATAGGTGAAGGAGACAGTGTAAAAGTGCTTTGAGAACTGGTTAGGTGGACCAGCCAAACTGGATCTGAGCCGGTTAGAGGTGTAGTAACAGATAGTGAACAGCAGGTGGCGTGGTCTCCATCATCTTAAATTCTGATGATGAAGGTCCTGCATTGAGCATAGCATGTGGGCTGCTGTCTACCAATCATGGGGTCAGTGGTTGATTCCTGGCTCCTCCTGTCACATGTCAAAGTGTCCCTGGGCAAAATACTGAACACCAAGTTGCCCCCAGCGAGTCAAGTCGCGGTGGATGGCGCTGTCATCTACCTGCTGCACCGGGCGCTGACTCACCTGGAGAATGCTGGAACTGCTGTGAGGGTCATGTTTTTTGACTTCTTCAACACCATCCGGCCAGCTCTGCTGAGAGAGAAGCTGGAAGGGGCAGGAGTGGACGGACGACTGGCTGCCTGGATAACCGACTACCTCACCAACAGGCCACAGTATGCGAGGCTACACAACTGTGTGTCAGAGGTGGTGGTTTCCAGCACTGGGGCTCCTCAGGGGACGGTGCTCTCACCGTTCCTTTTCACCCTTTACACATCGGACTTCACGTACGACACCAGTAGTTGTCACCTCCAGAAATTCTCTGACGACTCGGCCATTGTTGGCTGTGTGTCGGGGGGGAACGAGCTGGAGTACAGGTCAGTCATTGTGGACTTTGTGGACTGGTGTGAGCGCAACCACTTGTGCTTGAACACCAGTAAGACAAAGGAGATGGTGATTGACTTCCGGAGGAGAACACCACAACACACACCGGTGAGCATCCAGGGTTTGGACATTGAGGTAGTAGACAGTTTTAAGTACCTGGGTGTTCACCTCAACAAGAAATTGGACTGGACTCACAACACCGATGCCCTGTACAAGAAGGGCCAAAGTCGCCTCCACCTTCTGAGGAGACTGAGGTCCTTTGGAGTGTGCAGGCCTCTCTTAAGGACATTTTATGACTCTGTGGTAGCCTCTGCTATCCACTACGCCGTGGTCTGCTGGGGAGCAGGCAGCACAGACCGGGACAGAAAGAGGCTCAACAAGCTGGTCAGGAGGGCCAGTTCTGTCCTGGGCTGTCCACTGGACTCTGTGGAGGAAGTGAGTGAAAGGAGGATGTTGGCCAAGCTAACATCCATCATGGACAACACCTCTCACCCACTACATCGGACAGTGGAGGCACTGAGCAGCTCCTTCAGTTGCAGACTGTTACACCCTCCATGTAGGAAGGAGCGGTTCCGCAGGTCATTCATTCCCACAGCTGTTAAACTGTACAATGCCACAATTTAAATATACATGTACAAAACCGGTCCATAGCCCATCTGACTGTATTGTTTTTACTTTATTTTATTTTATTTTATTACGTATAACATATTATATATGTTAAGTCTTAATAGTGTATATAGTTGTAGATTCTCGTAAAATGTTTATTACTTTTGTATTTTTGCACACCCTCTCATTCTTTTTGCACATTACTGTTGTTCTTTTTGCACTGACCTGCTGTAGCAATTGAATTTCCCCAATGTGGGATCAATAAAGAATATCTTATCTTAAGTCAGGTGCAGGCAGCTCTGCCATTGGTGTGTGTCAGTGTCAGTCAGTCAGTGTAAAAGCACTTTGCAATTTGCTGATTAATTAAATATTTGTCATTGTGCTGTTAAATGTGTTTCTATGATTGATTATTAAATATTAACTAACACAGTCCATCATGTCCCTACTGTGTCAACTCGAATAGAATCTGCAGCAGTTTAAAGGCTGCTATGTTCGATATGTCAGCAATGTCCGACACTCGATCCTCACCACCCCACCCCACCCTCATCCCCAGTGCCCAAAACAAACACCCACACATGGAGATGAACCAAAGGAGAAGGGGCGGGGTTGGTTGGGACCTGGGGGAGGGAGGGGGAACAGTTATAAAAGTCTGGAGGAGCAGGGGATAAAGTTTGACTGGCACTCTGCTGAACCAGGATCAGTCTCTCTGCTTCTCACCAGGTGTGTTGAAGTTTCAGGTGTGCTCCCGATGCCGTGGCTGCTGTCTTCTCACCTGGACGCTTTGTCTCCGTCTCAGCGTGAGTGTGAGCGGACGGCGTTCTCCTTCTACTGCGCCGTGAGGGAGCGGTTGCCAGTTTGGCTGCTCGAGGACATGCGCAGCATGGAGGTCTTCTGCTGGGATGACGGGTGCCCACGACCCTTCCTGCCATCTGAAGCGCTGCTGTATGCACTTGTGCACAACCACCAGGACTATGCACGTTACCTGCTGGACAGGTACTCAGAGAGCGCGCTCAGAGCGTCACGCTGCACGTTGTGCTGCTGCTGCAGCGGAGCGCAACACCTGAACATGGCGGTGCGCTACAACCGCGTGTCTATCCTGGGCATGATGATGGAGGCTCTGAAGGACACGCAGAGCAAGCAGCAGCAATATCTGGACAGTTGTGGTAACTGCTCACACATGGCGGATGCAGGCAAGACAGCGGTGCAGCTGGCAGTGGAGCTGTCTCGTCCGGACTGTTTGCTGCTGCTGCTGGTTCACGGTGCAGCCCCTGACGGACTGGACGCTGCGTTGCAGACGCTCGTCTCCTGTAGTTCATCCCAGCGACGCCCCGCACAACGCTGCCTCAACTTGCTGCTGCTGTTTGTGCCCAAACCGCCACCACTGCTCCGCCTACAGGAAGAACCGCAGCGCTGGCAAAGCCTGCTGGGAAACGACGTCTACAGCTGGATGTGTGGACTTGCCCCACCGCCTCTCCTGCTGTCAGCTCTTAGGTGTTTGGCCCGGTCTGGACCGGACCAGATCAGGACACTGCCCGACTTCTTACAGCTGCGCAGCTGACAATGGCATCTGTTGCCATGGAAACAGCCAAGGACTGCCATGATTGGACGGGTTGTCCATATTAGTAATGAGTGTAAATAATTTGTAAATACAGTTGTTAAACCTGAGTCAGCCTTAAATATTGCTGACTCAGTATGTGGACAGCTTGTCAGGAGGAATCTTGAAGAGGTTCAATAAACGTTTCCTCGCCACAGTAGGACTGATTCGGATTAGGATGATTTTCATGCCAAAAGACTAAATGTGTGTGTGTGTGTGTGTGTGTATAAAAACTATGTTTAAATCAGTTTTCAGTTGGTTGGTACTCAACTGAATTTAACTTTTCTAAACTTGAAGCAACAGTAAAATCAGTTAAAATGTCTCATTTTTAGTGTCTATGGGGCCATACTGGGCGCAGAGACTTCAAATAAACCGACTTATCACCGATCCTGATCAATAAACTGAATCAATAACCTGCTTAAGTGTTTTACCTTGTTTATTAAGTTAATTACGTCACAACAGGTGAATTACACTGAATTCCTATTTGTCAGCAGCAAAACATCCAACCAATCGGCTAACAGCAGGATGACATCATCACAGAGTCACACCTGGTAGTCTGACCTGAAACTTGCTGCAGGTCCACATACTCGAGCCCCAGCCTCACCAGGTTTTTTTTTTTTTTTTTTTTTTTTTTTTTTAATCGGAACTCATAGAATCTTTTAACCAACAAATGTTTAATTCAATTCAATTGAAATTTTTTACAGTTTCTTTTTATCAATCAGTCCCAGTGGGCGGAGTCCCTGTCTGTTACCATGGTACCACGGAGAAACAGGTGAGCAGCAACAAGAACTGCTGTTAAACTGGTCTGAACTGGATTAAACCGATGAAATCTGGGTCCTAATGAAACTTACAGAACCAGACTGTACTAAACTGGAACCAGTTAGAAACAGTTGTGGGAGCCTGGGAAGTGTAGAGGTTTAGAAGTTGGTCATTTTGGATAAAGAAATAAGACAAAAACACCAGTTTCAACAGGACTGAACCACTAATTCGAAACACCTGACCCTATAACATCCTCATACAGAACCAGACCAAACTGAACTAAACTGGGACGAAAAACAAGGGCCACTTGGGACCAGTTAGAACCAGTTACAACAGTAGAACCAGTATATATACAGTGTAGTAAATATTAGCGGATTTAGACCTGGTCTGAGCGATCAGATCACCCTGACAAGATTAAAGTGCTTCCTGTTAAAACAAAAAAAATAAATAAAATAAAATAAAACTAAGATCACGCAATTTCTCAGCAGCCACCTGGGCTGTCGGCCATCTTGTTTCAGAACCATCCTAACCTTTATTGTCACCGGAAGTGATGTCACTGACATCACAGCGTTCCACAACACGAGTCCAGATCAGACAGACCACCTGTGGAGACATCAAAAGTGATGTCACATATCAGATGAGCTCCCATTCGTCTTCGTCATCCCCGCTTAGGGTGGGACCTGAGGGGGGGGGTCTAATGGGAGTATGGGGGAGGAGTTTTGTCAGCCGTCGAGACAATCCACCAATGAGAGTCACCGCCCACAACTTGTCCTCTGGAGTTACTGAAGACACAGAGAGACACGAGACACACCTGAAACAGACCTCCCCACAACAGCCCAGCCCCAGCCTCCCCAGTATAAAGCCAGTCTCACCAGTAAACCAGTTGGCGTTTCCAGGGATCTTTTTCCAGTAGTCTCCGGCAGGGTTCTTGTCAGAGATACCGTAACGTCGAGCCAGATCGCCGGTCACACAGCGAACCCAAACAGTCCGACAGCTGAGGACCAGCTGACTCACTGCTAAACCTGAACCACAGTATATAAACCAGTAAGGACCAGTAAAACCACTCTAAGAGACAGTGGTCAACAAAAGACCAAAAGAGTGTACCTGGCACCTGCTCCCAGTCCGTCCCTACAGGCATCTCATCACTGAGTCCAGTTCTGACAAAGACAGTTCCTCTGTTGTCCAGCGCCCACAGGAGGCGATCATTAGGACTCGTCTGAATACTGACCAGCTGCACTCCTATTGGCTGCAGAGACACAATGTCACTGTTACTTGGCCAGGTGGTTCTGTGTGGATCCAGTGTATTACCTCCAAATATGTTTTAAAGTGATCCAGTTTGTGTTACCTGTACAGGTGGTTCTATGTGGATCCAGGCCGGCAGCATCATGCTCGGGTTTAACGGTTGAGTCCCGACTCTGAAGTAAACGACTCCTCGATGGTCGACAGCCCAGACGTTCTGGCTTCCGCAGCTTACACTGACTAGACGGACACTTCCTGTAACACACAGGTGAGCACTCTTATAACCGTATGGACTAGTGGAGCCGGACTACAGAGAATGGCATAAATTGCCTACATGCAGGTGTATGAAGCCTAGAACAGTGATTACTGCCAACAAGGGGTCTGCGCAGAACTGAATTAAAGGTCTGAATGGTCACTTGTTCACCAGTTTTATAAACAGGTTTTGGCTGTGTGGGTTATTGAGTTTAGATTGATGGCAAATGGGCAGTCGGAGAAGTTTAATGTTTACTTTGTGTTTTTCTTTAAATACTGACATCAGCTTAGATAAAAAAAACAAAAAAAAACATCACAGCTCTGTATGATTGGGGGGGAATGGGGGGCTCCTGCAGTGTGTAGTGTATGAATCTGCAGACAGACAGTCATGTGGTGGAGGGCAGTGAGAAGGGAACAGCAACTAAAAACAGATCTGACCTATGAGCTGAGCTCCAGCCTGACGCACACAAACACCGAGTTACACAACCTCCACCTGTCAAAGTGACGGAGACACACAGCTGTGTGTACATCACAACCCCAAAACACCAACAACTATCTTATATAATCAATAAAGAACAGGTTTTAGTGTCCGTTTATTAAGTACCCCTGATAAAACTGAGTGAATCCTTTATGAGTTTGCGTTTGTGCTGCAGCTGTGTGGCCTGCTGCATTCGACTGGTCACAGTAATTCAGTTAAATTCAATTAATTGAATTCATTCATTTGTATAGCACCAAATCCCAGAAGTCATCTCAGGGATGACTTTACAGCAGACAGTGGAGAGGAAAAACTTCCTTTAGAGGAAGAAACCACCAGCAGATCCAGGCTCAGGGTGGGTGTCCATCTGCCTCACCGGTAGGGGTGAGTGGAAAGAGAAGAGAGAAAAGAACAGCAGGCAACAAAAACACTGGACAGGTTGGTGGGACCAGTAACTGGACTCTGGAGATATACAGCTCCAAGGACACCATCCATGCTGTATGCAGGGAGGATCTGATCATTTTTTTTCTAATAGTGAAACCATTGCTGCTGAGAGTTGAGGGAATACTCTGTATCCACTTTGTCTCTGTAGCCACTTAGACAGCCAGCGGTTAAATGACGAAATGCAGCTAAACATGAGGTCACTGGTCAGATTGGGAAGGGGCCCAGAGAAAACTACAGAGTCCAATATCATGTTAGCAAACTTACACCGATTCCATGCTAATTTTAGAGACTTACGGTTGTCGTAATTGGGCACCATTAACTCCCGTGTGATTTATTATCTTACTGTATTTACATTTATGCCTAGACAGGAGTTTCACATAGGATTTCATGTACCCACTCTGGCCCCAGAAATACACTGGACTATGGCCGCTGGAGTCTCTAACTTCAGTTTCCATCAGCTAGAAGACCTCAGAAAACAAGATAATTGGGAAATTAGCAGTTTTATAAACAGGTTCTTGAGTAACAAAAGCGTATGTTACTTCAGTCGCTGGATAGTAGAGCTAAGTATTAAGTGGTAAAACGAGTTGAAGGGCTAAAGTGAACTCTTATAACAAGTACAATAGTTTAATGAGTCAGCGTCCGCAACAGGAAGTGATGCGATCACTGTAGGGTTAGGGTTAGGGTTAGGGTGTCAGGAGTGTCAGCCATGGATAAATGTGAGCTTTAACTCCATGGCTTACTTCTCTGTCAGGGAATTAGGTCCTAGCTAAAGTTCAGACAGAGCTCTTGACCTGATCTGAACTCTGCACACCTCTCAGATCTGCTGGTTCTAATTCACTGGTTGTTCTGAGGTCAAACTAAACACGATGAAGCTGCTTTTAATGTCTCTGCTGCTCACATATGAACAAACTGTAAACTTTTTTTGTTTTTTGTTTCCACATTTATCTGCAAAGAAGAGACAGAAACACAAAGATCGCATGAATGGCTCAGGTCCATCCAAGTCAGAATCTGTTTTTTCAGCCTGGAGATTGTGTCTTACTGTTGTCAACAAACGTTGAAGCATTGCAGAATAACAGAATGGACAGGGCGAAAAAACAAATAATGTAGATTCTATGTTAAAACAGTGATGTTTTGGCAAGCCAAACACATCTAACATGCAGCCAATACGTCTGACGTATTACACTAAACATGGACTATGGAAACATACTATGATGCTTGAATGAAGTGTTCAGAGTGGAGACTGGTCGGAGCACATACCGAGCTGGCTGAGGTCTAGGGGTGTCCATTGCAGACCGGTGGGACAGGATGGAGACAGCGTACGAATGCAGACTCGGCCATGTGTGTCCAAACCCCACAGAGCATCCCGACAGGCAGACAGCTGAGTCAGCTCCACCTGAGCACAGGTGTAGAACACAGCAGAACACACAGGAAGACCATGAGAGCGAGTAGAGACCAGTAGAACTAGATTCAGAGACAGGAGACAGATATTTTTACCTCAGGTGGTAGAAGCACGGAGGAGGGACGGAGCTCTCCATCCTGATCCCAAACACAGAACAGATCCTTCCTGCTCTGAGCCAACCATAGGAATGTACCTGAGGCACACAGGTAGAGTGATTACGTTTCTTTAACGTTGATGGGTGGATGTGACCTTCTGGGGTCTGGGAACTGGTTAAATATGTTTGTAACTAGTTGCTGAATTCTGGGGGCTGAAGAAGAGATCGATATCGAAGAGATATAGTGACAGACTGAGACTTTAACCCTCTCTGTCTGATGAGAACGTAGAAGAGTCTATTTGGAATATGATCCAGGTGTGTTACCTTCTCTGTGAGTCACAGAGGAAGATGTGATGAAGGTCCACCTGGTGGATGAGACGGTTCCTCTCGGAACAACGTTCTGCCAGAAAGTTCCTGAATGAATTGAAAATAAACAGCAGCTGAGAAACTGAAAAACAGAAAGCTTGAACTGGACTCTCTGGTCTTCGCTTGACTCTACTAACCCACAAGGCTGCCGCGAGCCAGGTGCAGCTGGTTTCGTCCTGATGCGACCCAGACTCCGCTAGCATTGGCACTGACCAGGCTTGGCTGGCACTGTGAGTACTGGGACAAAAAGGCTACCACCCGCTCCACTGGCGCCCTGGTTACAGTGGCAACGCTTTGTGTGGCCTGCAACAGCGTCTGGAACAGACTGCCCTGATCGAAGACCACATAGTCCGAAATACTGACCTGAAGGGGACAAACAGTCAGGCTGTAGAGCTGAGGTTAGACAGGAAGAAAGATAAAACTCCGGCTGTGTCTGTACCTGCCACCAGTGGTCGTCATCTCCCTGCGGTCTTGATGAACACACGCCAGTACGAAACCACAGGCTGCCACTGGCGTCCAGGGCCCAGGCTGTCCCCCCATCTCCCAGGGCCACACACATGAGCTCCAGACCCTGAGCCTCACTGAGAAAGGAAGGACTCTATAGGAGATGCTGCTGCCAAGTTTGGTGAGAACAACACTACCTGGGTCCCTCTACCATTCCTCACTTTAAATTTTGAACCACTACAGTGTTGGTGTTCAAATCCTACCAAGTTAGACCACCTGGTAGGATCAACCATGCAGGCAGGATGCTGACAGGAAATGTTTTAAGTGGGATCTCTAAGTGGGTATTACACACATGCAGAAATACAAGAAATAACATTACCAGGAGGATGAAGAGAGTTTGTCTCTATTTTGAGGTATTTGTACTTTCTCATTAAATAAAAATCTCTCTGTCCTGTTTTGCACTTTAATCTCATGAAATCAAAACTTTTCTTCTACTAGCACTTTAATGTTTTTCACTTTTGGAAGGCGTCTACTATTGTTTCTCCACAGTCTGTAGCTGACAACACGTCTTAGTCAGAATCTTCATCTTTGAGAATTTGTCAAACTAATCTATACTTTATATACCTCTGTATAGCAGTATTACAGTAGTATTAATACCTGACAGTGTCATACTTCCAACCCTCGCCCTCGCTGCAGTAGCTGTTCAGACCTTCCCTGTAGAACAGGGCCTTGTGTTCGCTCAGAGCCCAGACCACACCTCCTCTTACACACACCTGGCTGAACACGCAGGGAGACTCCACCTTCACAGACCGAGCACAGGGACGGTCCACACTGAGACCTGATGGACAGAGACAAAGATAACCTGGATCCATCACCACACAAAGACCAGGAACATAGCTGATCCACTCGTGAATTCACAGCACCGCCTCCTCAACCTTTAGTCACCTGTCTGTCAGGTGCTTGTTGATTTATTTTGACTTTCCCTTCCAGTCCCTGCCACGATTTCTCTCTTTTTCTTCTTCGGTTGTTTTTCTTTCCCTCCATTTTCCCCAGCCATTTTCTTTTCCTGCCATTTCTTGTTCTGTCTCTCCCCTCGATTTACTCTGATTATTCATCTGGTTCACCTGGTTCACCTGTCCACTCTGCACTGATTGCCTGATCTGTTCCACCTGTGTTTTCCCTTTTTATTTGAGCACCACCCTAACTTCACTCCACTGCCAGATTGTCAGTTTGTCATCCACCTACCTTGCGTTTTGACTTCATTTGAACCTGGACCTTGCCCCTTGTATGACTGAGTGTTCATGTGTTTTTGCCTGCCTCTGTAGCAGTGATTTTCTTTTTTTTTTTGTTGTTACTTTGTTTAGTCATCCTCATTGTTCCCCTTTTTATTGAATTCATGCCGTGTTTAGTCATTACTTTGTTTTTTCTCTGCCAAGCCACTTTTAGTTGTTACTTTGAATTTTTGAGTTTGCCTCATATCTTGCCGTGTTAGCAGTTGTGTTACTTTCATCCCTTGCTCCAAACCATATTTCTGGACTAGCTCTCTTGTCACTTTGTTTGTGGAGCATTGCATTTCTTTTAATTGTGTCTGGCTTTATAATTGGGTCCTTAAAATCCAAGAGCCCTTACAGTTAGATCTTAGTGCTGCATTCAACACTATAGACAGTCTATCACACAGACTGGAACATGTCATTGGGGTTAAAGGAACAGCATTGGCTGGTTGCCTGAGCAGTTGCCTACGAACCCAAGGGTAAGAGGTTGGATTCCCAGTTCCTCCTGGCTACTTGCTGAGGTGTCCTTGGACAAGACACCAAAGCCCCAGATTGTAGTTTGTGCGTGTTAATGATTGGACTGATTCTTTTCACTTTATATATGTCCCCCTTAGACAATACTACAGGGAAACACTTTACATTGCCATTGTTATGCAGATAATACCCAGCTATATTTATCTATGAAACCAGAAGAAACTAATTCATATATCAAACTTCAATCAGCTTAAAACACAATAATGCCTGGATGTCCTCCAATTTCCTTCTACTAAATTCAGACAAGACAGAGGTTATTTAGTTTGGTCCTAAAAATCTAAGAGACACTATGTCTAATCACGTTCTCACCCTTGATGACTTAGTATTGGCCTCAAGTAATACTGTAAGAAATCTTGGAGTCATCTTTGACCAGGATATCTACTTCACTTCATACATCAAAGAAATGTCTAGAACTGCTTCTTCTACCTGAGAAACATTGTTAAAATTAGGAGCATCCTGTCCCAAAGTGAGAATTAGCAATAGAGATCATATTTCTCCTACGTTTGCTTCTCTCCATTGACTCCCTGTAAAATCCTGAATATATTTAAAACACTTATTCTCACATATAAAGAACTTAATAATCAGGCTCCATCTTATCTCAAAGAACTCATTATTCCATATTTTCCCAGTAGAACTCTCTGTTCTCAGGCTGCAGGTTTACTTGTGGTTCCTAGAGTTTCCAAATGTAGAATGGGAGGCAGAGCCTTTAGCTATCAAGCTCCTCTCCTGTGGAACCAGCTCCCAGTTCAGGTTCTGGAGGCAGACACCCTCTCCACATTTAAGACTAGACTTAAAAATTTCCTTTTTTATAAAGCTTATAGTTAGAGATGGATCAGGTGACTCTGAACCATTTCATCGAACCGTTCTTTTCTCTCTCCTCTTTCCACTCAACCCAACCGATCGAGGCAGAAGGCTACCAACCCTGAGCCTGGTTCTGCTGGAGGTTTCTTCCTCTAAAGGGAGTTTTTCCTCTCCACTGTCTCCTGGTGCTGCTCAGTGAGGTTGTTGGTTTTCTATATAATTCTGTATACAGTTATATTTGTATGGTCTTAAACCTTAACACTGTGCAAAGTGTTTAACAAAGTGCCTCGAAATGACATTTGCTTTAATTTGACACAATACAAATAAAATTTAATTTAACTGAACTGTCTGTAGGTGGCCAGTCACCTGTCTGCAGGAAGAGGTCACCGTTGGTCCTGATGATCCAGGCAGAGTCATCACTCAGAGCGACGAAAGCCGTTTGATCCACAGCTTTGTACCAGTGACGTTTCCCTTTAACTGATACTTTAGCACAAGCAAACGCTGTCATAGTCTTCTGTTCCACCTTCCACAGCAGATTACCTGGTGGAGTTAGCAACAGTTAGCAAGAAGCCAATGCTGCGTACACTTGTACATACATCTGTGAGTAACCAACCGTGGCATCAGTAACAGCAACAGGTTCATACAAACTGAAGACGTCGCCAGCTCACCTGAAGGTGATACTGCCACCTGGTGGACATTGTCTTCAAAGCGCTGCCAGTTAAGTCCGGTTTCAGGTAAAGTGCTGCAGAAGAGCCCTCCTTTAAAGTCCAGGCACCACACATACCTGAAACACACATATTACCTGTCAGACATCTTAGGCTAACCCAATATTTAGCTGCAGAAGTCTGGCAGACTCTTGGTCTCTGGAGAGTAGGGGGAAGCCATCATCCAGGTGGGACATGAGAAAGGAAGGACTCTACAGGAGATGCTGCTGCCAAGTTTGGTGAGAACAACACTACCTGGGTCCCTCTACCATTCCTCACTTTAAAGTTTAAACCACTACAGTGTTGGTGTTCAAATCCTACCAAGTTAGACCACCTGGTAGGATCAACCATGCAGGCAGGATGCTGACAGGAAATGTTTTAAGTGGGATCTCATTGTTGATTAAGTATTACACACATGCAGAAATAAAAGAAATAACATTCGGATGAAGAGAATCTGTGGAGCATTATTTCACTAAATTCGACTGATGGGGTGTAGGTGGCTGCTTTAGTGGTGAGACTGTTGGGTGAGTCACATAATCACAATCCTCTTTAGTCAGATTTCACATGTACATGAAAAAACAGAAGTCACTCTGAGTCACCTGCTGACCCACCTGTCTGTCACCTGGAGACTCAGTATTCCACATCCTGGTCCTGAATATCCCATCCAGCTTTCTGCCAACTAGAAAAAAACAAGGCAAATTAATGCTAAATTCTTTTGAGAGACTAACCTGTTTTAACCATGTCTCATGTCTCACCTGATCAGGTTTAAGTCTGTCTCTGTCCTGGACCATCTCGTCTGCCATCTTCTCTGTGTGATTTGACGGACAGGCGTGGACTTCTCCTCCAGCAGCAGGGGGGAGAGTGTGACAGTAAATGTCTCCTTCTTCATCACTGGATATACTGGATTTTCTGTCCAGACAGGACACAGTGGAGTAAAACATCTGGTCAGCCAGACCTTCAGGGGGTGCTGGGTTGTCATCCTGTAAACAAACATGAAAAAACATTAAATACCGTTCATTGACAATGCTATAGCCCACCAGCAGTCTTCCAGCTGCAGGTCTATAAACACACCTTCTCCTCTGGTCCAAACAGAGGACTTAGAAACCCGCCATCCTTCTCCTCCATTGGCTGCTTCTCCTGTCTATCATCCTCCTCAGTATTGTGCATGTAGGAGAATGTGCACTCCAGCAGCAGATCCACATCTGGAGTCTGAGGAAGTTTATCTACTTCTAGACCAGGACTACAGGGCTCTCCTGGGTTCAACTGGTTCTCCAGATCTGGGAGAAGCACAGATACTGGGAGGGGGGAGCTGGGGCAAGAAAAAAAAAATAAGACAGGTAGGACAGCAGAGACAAGGAGGAGATGCATGCAAACCATTTCTATCTGCTGGTCTCACCCAGGCTGCCTGCAGGAAGAGTCCAAGTGCTCCCCATCCTTTACAGCTTTGTCTGATCCTACTGCTGCCCCCTGTGAGCCCTGGTCCGGGATCTGATCTGAAGTGTCCGGGTTCTGAAGGTCCAGTCCGATGAGAGAGGTTCGGTCACTCAGAGGAGTCCCACTTCCTCCATCACTACAGCTGCTATCCTGGACTACAAACATGGAGTCTGAACAGCTGCTCTCAGAGAGATGATTTCCACCACCGCTGTCTGAGGAAAGACAGGAAGATAGAAGACAGTTTGTTATAAAGTCTATCTGTCTGTTTTCTGCACATCTGTCTCTCTGTCTACTTGCCTTGTTGCCTCTTTCTCTTCTTCTTCACTCTGATGGCTTTTACCACCAGCTCCTGCTGCATCTCCTCATGACCCAGTGGGGCGCTGTAGCGTCGAGGGATGACATCGTATGATGTGGTCACTGTACCATTTCCATGGAGACTGTCCCATGAGGTGATGGAGCTGCTGCGACTACGAGAGCTGCTGG
Organism: Anabas testudineus; assembly: GCF_900324465.2. Lineage (NCBI taxonomy): Eukaryota > Metazoa > Chordata > Actinopteri > Anabantiformes > Anabantidae > Anabas > Anabas testudineus. The sequence continues at coordinate 143,936 of NC_046630.1, forward strand.
TGAACAACCCAGACTGCTGGCACAGCTGCTCCACTACCTGCACAGAATGCTATAAGTCAACCAGTGATCCAGTCTTTCAGTGATCCTATTAATTGGTGAACGGGGGATGTGTCACTCACCTGCAGCTTATTCTCCTCCTGCTGCTCTTCTGCCTCCTCCACCTCTTCCACTCCTTCCTCCTCCTCCTCCTCCTTTCCCTCACAGCAAGTCTCCATCCCTTCCTCTTCCCTCCTCCCACCCTCCACGATGATGGCCATGGTTCTGATTGGCTGAGCTGTCTCTACTGATCCAGTTGGTTGGAGGATGGTAGGAGTTAATGGCGAGGACAGACGGACGTAGAGCTCCGACACTGACGAGAGAATCAGGCAAATATTGAGTCATGGTGGGGTATAAGGGGATGGGCTAGTACCTACACTACAGCTGAAAAGTTTGGAATCACTTGCAAATTTCTTTGTTTTTCAAAGAAAAACACATTTTCATCTATTTCAAAAACAATTCAAATTAATCAGATGATTTTTAAAGACATTTTTGCATAGAGGGCTGTTATTAGCAGGCCAGGTCAGTCTATTGTTGTCCCTTGAAAAAAAGGCTACTTAATGTCTTTTCTGTCTAAAAAGTCTTATCATGCTGGTAACTACTCCCTTCAGAGAGCAGCACAAACTGGCTCTAACAGGGAAAGAAAAAGGAGTGTGCAAGAAGACAAATATGTGAGAGTGTGTAGTTTAAGACAAAGACGCCTCACAGGTCCTCAACTGGCAACTGCACTAAATAGTACACATCAAACACCAGTGTAAGCATCAACAGTGAAGAGGAGATTTCAGGATGCTGGCTTTCATGGCAGAATTGCCAAGAAAAAGCCGTATCTCAGGCTGTCCAATAAAAACAAAAGACTGAGATAGGCAAAGGAGCACAGGTGGTAAAATAGGAGATTTGTACAGAGTGGAAGGGGGTTAGGCCGGAACTGGCCCGTCAAGGGGTTCAGTTCGGCCCACAGGATAAATCTGAAAGTGAAAAAATGCAATAGACATGAACTAGAATTTCTATATAAAAAAAAAAACTACTCCCAAATTGTCCACTAGGGGCGCTAGGGTGTTTTAGAAACGGAGTAGCTGGAAGAAGAAGAAGACAAAACAAATCTGAGATAGACACAGTTAATGTTCAGTGATTACTACAATACATCTACTTACTTTTGTTCTCGCCTTCACACCCTTATTAGCCAAAATGTCTCTCTCAAAAACGAGAAAAGTGGACACAGAGTGTAGAGTTTTCCCAGAAAAATGGATCGCTTCCTATTTATTCACAGGTGATTGGGAAACCTGTGTGCTGTGTGTATGCAACACATGTCGGTGTTCAAGGAAAATATTATATATTATATTATAATATATAATATTCGGCGCCACTATGAGACTAAGCATAGTGAAAAACACGACAGCCTGCAAGGACAACTGAGAAGAATGTCCTTGCAGAAGATGTCACCAGCTTCACTACAAAAGAGTTTGGTCTTAAATTGTATGTATGTATTTTTTATGTGTGTTTCATGTATAAATCTTATATTTACAGGCCAGGTGATTACTTTCTTTTGTGTACATTTAAAATGACCACCACTTAGGTTTGTAAAATTGAGTAAAAATAATTCCTATATGTTGATAAGTTGATTTAATGTTAAAGTGCAATAGGCTACCATATTTTTCAAATCTAAATACCTGTGACTTTTGTCTTTTGTACAATCACTGTGATCAGTTGTAATGCACACATGTAAATGATGAACTGAAGCAAATTGCATGTTTTTCTTGAGAAATCTGACTTTCTTCATAACATGTTTTGTAAAAGGAGAGTTTATTAAATAAAAAAAAATCCCAATATAAATGTGCTTCTTTCCACTAAAACAAAGGGGAAAACATGAATTTATTGTTATTTATAGCTATGATGAGCTATGCTTCGATTTTAATGGTCCGGCCCACATGACATCAAATTACGCTGTATGCGGCCCCTGAACCAAAGTTTGACACCCCAGGCCTAAGGTCTGCCGGGCTGTAATTGCTGCAAGAGGGGTATTTTCACATCATCATAATTTTATTTAAAAATGTCCTGTTCTTTTGCTTTATTTCTGATTCAGTCTCATTTCACGTGTGGGTTAGGGAATACAATTAAATATCTGAGTGTCTGAGTGATCCCAAACTTTTGAGCGGTAGTGTATTAGCAGGAAGGTCTATGTTAGGGCAGCAGTAGTATTTCTGGTACTGGTATTGGTAATAGTAAGAGCAGCAGTAGTACTCACAGTTGGAGGCCAGACCCTCAGGACTGCTGGAGAGGCGGATTATGTCTCTGTCTCCTTTCAGGACAAAGATCTCGTTGTCACAACTAGACACAGACACAATGTCTCCACTGCTCTCCAGAGCGCCAATTATCACCTAGACACATCAAATACATGTTGTTCACTTACCACCACCATTCACACAGGTGTCACACCGTATCTGAATGGTCATTGCAAGCAGCTCAGCTCAGGAGCTCAGTGTATCGGTAGAGGTCCCCCAGCAGACTAACCTATAGCAGCAGAACTAAGAGATAGTTCAGAGTCACCTGATCCATCTCTAGTTTTAAGTCTAGTCTTAAATGTAGAGAGGGTGTCTGCCTCCAGAACCTGAACTGGGACCTGGGACAGTCTTGGTTATTAAGTGCTGTATATGTGAGGAGAAGAATTATAATTCAATTCTGGATTTAACAGGGAGCCAATGGAGAGAAGCTAACGCAGGAGAAATATGATCTCTCTTGCCAATTCCAGTCAGAACTCTGGCTGCAGCATTTTGGAAAAAAATGAGGCTTTTTAATGAGTTACTGGGACAAACTATTAATAAGGAATTACAATAGTCCAGTCTGGAAGTGACAAATGCATGGACTAGATTTTCAGCATCACTTTGGGACAGGATGCTCCTAATTTTAACAATGTTTCTCAGGTGAAAAAAGGCAGTTCTAGAGATTTCTTTGATGTATGAAGTGAAGCAGATATTCTGGTCAAAGATAACTCCGAGATTTCTTACAGTATTACTTGAGGCCAATACTAAGTCATCATGGGTGAGAATGTGATTAGACATAGCGTCTCTGAGATTTTTAGGTCCAAACAAAATAACCTCTGTCTTGTCTGAATTTAGGAGAAGGAAATTGGAGGACATCCAGGCCTTTATGTCTTTTAAGCTGCTTGAAATCTGACTAATTGATAAGTTTTTTTCTGGTTTCATAGATAAATATACAGTTGCAAGAAAAAGTATGCGAACCCTTAGGGATTACGTGGAGTTTTGCATGAATTGGTCATAAAACATGCTCCGATCTTCATCATGCTTTTTCCACCCTGCACTGTGAATGTTTACATGTTATGCTAAATAAAAACATGAAAACATATAATGTTTGTGTAGTATTATTTTAAGCTGACTGTGTTTTTGTATTGTTGTGAGTTAGATGAAGATCAGAGCACATTTTATGACCAATTCATGCAAAACCCCACATAATAAAAATATGTTATAATTCTGTTATTATTAATAATAATAATAACATACTAAGGGTTCACATAGTTTTCCTTGCCACTGTAGCTGGGTATCGTCTGCATAGCAATGGAAATTTATAGTGTTTCCTTATTATATTACCTAAGGGGGACATAAATACAGTGAAAAGAATCAGTCCAGTCATTAACATGCACAAACTAGAATCTGATAGATATGATTAAAACCAGCCTAATGCTGTTCTTTTAACCCCGATGACATGTTCCAGTCTGTTGTGATCTATAGTGTTGAATGCAGAGCTAAGATCTAACAAAATGAACATAGAGAGAAGTCTGTTGTCTGATGCTAATAGAAGATCGTTAGTGACCTTTACCAGTGCTGTTTCTGTACTATGATGTAATAAAGCTGCAGTACCTCGTTGAGATAGTCAAGGACGTAGATGTTGTACTCATTCCAGCTGAGGATCCAGCTGTCTCTGAGGAAACAGCTCAGCAGACCTAGCTGCCTATCTGCGGGACGATATGCTCCAACCGGAACAGGACGGGGAAACAAGTCAAACTGTGGGATCTGATACACAGACAGGTGGAAAGCCAGGTGAAGAGACTGACAGTTGGACAGCCAATATAAAGTAACAGTATTAATAGTTGTGATAGTTGTAGTACTTTTACAACAAAAAAATCCAATAATGACAGTCGTGAATAAAAAACAGCTGCAGTAAAAGTTTTTGTACCACATGGATCGTTCAGTCATGTCTGCTGCTGCTCCCAGTGTACCTGTGTGCTAAACAGTGGCTTGAGCAGTCTGGTGTCCTCCACGTGTCCCCTGATATCAGACCTCCACAGTCTGAGTCCAGGTCGAGCAGCAAACACCTGAAGATCACTTTGTTTACAGAGAGCCGGCAGGAAGCAGGCCCCGAACCTGCCACTACTGCAAACAAGTACAGATACTGTCTTTCAGCATAAACAAAAGGTTAAGTGTTATTCACAGGGTGAACACTAGATCTGTGTGACCTACACACAGACTCCAGTCAACAGGAAACCGTCTCACTGTATGTTGTGAATCCGTGTTTTTTACTAAGGATTCCTACTGGAGGTAGGCTGGGATTTGAACCCTAACCCTAACCCCACATGGAGGGCAGCAATCTAACAGGGGTCACTAACAAGGTGGACCGTGGTCTGGATCCGGACCCAGAAGCTGTCCCATTTGGACCCAGAGCTACAGACCAAACTGAACGTTTTGATTCTAAATCTAGCGGGACACCTTAATTTTACCCGGCCCAGCTATTTCGGCCTTTACTTCATTTATTAAGTGGACGCGAGAACACATTGGCCAATTGAATGCTAGTTAAACCATCCCACGTGACTTCACTTAGCCAATCGATTCTGTGGATCACAGGCGGTAAATTTAGCGACTCAACAGTAGATGAGAGAAAGTTCGGGGTTGGAAAGGAATTAATAAAGAAAGTTGGTGATAACAGAGAGGAGAGATACAGACGACAGAGAGGAGATAAATAATACATTTGTCAAAAGGTTTTTGAATTGTACTGAATTAATTAGATTTGACAGTCAAGTATTGCTTACATGCAGGCTACTTGATAATATATCGTAGTAAATAGTTAGACATTATAATCTTCCAAATATATTGTGTAACCATACCTCATGTGTGTTGTATAGTACATTTACATTACATGTGGTACCTCTTGCGGGGCTTGGTGCCCAGCTGCTGCAGCTCCTGTGTCTGTGTAGAGTAAAGCAAAGATCTCTGCTGGGTGGACACCAGCAGGACCTGGTGACTGTACTCCATCTGAACCACACCTGAGGGCTCCTCCAACAGCAGCTCAGGTTTGCACACACCCTGCACAGGTAGACAGGTAAGCACCAAAAGGCAAGTGTATGTCGCTGCAATAACTGATAACTTGTCCAGGTCTGACCTGATCCAGGTCCAGAGCTGAGAACACAACGCGTCCCTTATCATCTCCAGAGAAAAGCTTCATCCCGTTCGTGCTGAACGCCAGAGACGTCACAGAGCCTTTGTGAAGGCCGACCACATCGAACCGCCGCAGCTGCAGACAGACAGGTAGACAGAGACACAGGTCGCAGATGCAAATAGGAAGGCACACAGAGAGACAGGTCGCAGCTGAAGACAGACAGAGGGACAGGTCACAGCTGCAGACAGACAGACAGAGAGACAGACAGGTCGCAACTTAAGACAGACAGAGGGACAGGTCACAGCTGTCTGCCAGAAAGAGAGACGAGTCACACCTGAAGACAGACAGAGGGACAGACAGACAGGTCACAGCTGTGGACAGACAGAGAGACAGGTAACAGCTGCATGTCAAAGTTTCAGACAGACAGCACCTGTTTTTTGAAACACACCTGAGAATGTTCTCACCTGTTTGTTGCGACCAGGAAGTGGAGACACCAACTGGAAGACTGCAACCCGACCTGAAGCTGTTCCCACGGCAACAAGGTCATCAAAACAGCTGAGCAGCTTCACAGCCGTGATCGCATCGCACTTCCCCTAATACACAGAAACAGTATTATTAAATATCTACAGTACAGCTCAGTTTTAACCCACCCTCCTGGTTCTGACTTGTATCATCGTTGGAACTGAAGGATCAGAGGACTGAACCAGGATCCAGCTGTAGGACCACAGAAGAGAAAGAGCTCTAACCTCCAGGCTGTACTTGTTCATGTGTGACAGGCGGCGACAGTACAGGTAGAGCATGCCGATGCTGCTGCCCACAGCCACGAAGTCACTGCTGCAGTCCAGAGCCGTCAGGTAGACCACAACAGACCTGAACCCCCGCTGGACCTGCACAGAAAGGGGCCTTCAACATTTTCATCATCAGTGATGGCAGACTTGGGGCAGACTGGACTGAAGACAGACCTAATGACAGGACTAATGGAATCATGAAGACTTTTACTGCAGTTAAACTAGAACAACAATCTGTCCTTTAACACACAGTTTGTGTTAAATGTTACCAAAGGTTTATGATTTCACTGGAAGAACAATCCAGTCTCCTTTGATTTCCCAAGTGAATCTAATGCACTAGGTTGTGGACTGATATGGTCTTTCTGACACACACAGTTCAGTTTTAGATATTACCAATCTTTTCCAGGAAAGCTAGTTTTTTTTTATTCTGCTGGTGATAAAGTAAAATTCACAAATTTCAGACAAACCAATTAGTTTTAGGCAGAATTACAGCTGAGCCATCTTGGACCTCTTTAGTTTCTGCCTCAAAGTGCGAGACTGGAAATGGAAACTGTTCACTGTTTTGTCTGGAAAAATATCAACAACCAACCTGGTGACTGGAATAATGAGCAGGATAACAAACGTTTATTAGGTTTCACCTGAAACCTGTCCAAATGTTTGGAAATCCAAAATTAGACTGAAAGCTAAACTGAATCTACACAAATCTGACATTTAGCATATTTGCAATTACATTTTTTTAAGTAAGAATGATTCAACTTGTACCAAAAAATATAATTCAAAACATTTATAACTCTATAGCATCCTAACTGCTTGTCCTGAGCCTATCCCAGCTTCCCATTGAATGAGGGACAGGGTACACTGGACAGACAGGCATCACACCTATGGACAATTTAGAGTCACCACTTAAACTGACTGCGGGTCTTTGGACTGTGGGTGGAAGCTGGAGTACAGGTAGAGAACCCACAGAGAAGATGAAAAACTGATAATATTTTGAAAATAATTGAAAATAAATAATCTGTTTCGGAAGGGTCAAGTTATTGGCATGAATCAATCAAAGAAAACATCTAAGGAGACTGATGAAACTACTAAAACTAGGTTAAGAACTGTCCAATGGAAGAAGGTCATGTGGTCTGATGAGTCCAGATTTACCCTGTTCCAGAGTGATGGAGCATCAGGGTAAGAAGAGAGGAGGGTGAAGTGATGCACCCATCATGTCTAGTGTCTACTGTCCAAGCCTGTGGGGGCAGTGATCTGGGGTTGCTGCAGTTGGTCAGGTCCAGGTTCAGCAACGTTATGAGTCCAAAGAATGAGGTTAGCTGACTACCTGAATATACTGAAGGACCAGGTTATTACATCAAAGGAGTTTTTCTTCCCTGATGTCACGGGCATATTCCAAGACGACAATGTCAGGATTCATCGGGCTCAGATTATAAAAGAGTGGTTCAAGGAGCATGACACATCATTTTCACATATGGATTGGCCACCACAGAGTCCAGACCTTAACCTTACCTTAACGTGTCAAAATCAATTTATTCAAAATGTACAATGTAAAATGAGATAAAGTCCAACAGGCTGATTAAAAGCTCTAGACTATGTTTATGCAGTAAGGAAGTGTTCCTCTTGGTTACCTGGAACCAGCTTCTGTGTTGTCAAGTGGAAAAAAGGACTGCTGCATTCATACTAACACCTGGTCTGATTTTAGCCTGGTACCTTGGGTGGGATTGCATTGAGCAGGTAGTAGAGCGGACAGAACTCTCTCAGGACGGAGGGTGGGTTCGGCTGGGCCGCCATGTTTCTGCAGAACTGAACTCAAACTGGTTCTGAAAGAAAAATCAAAACTCCATTTAACAACACACATATTACCGCGAGACTTACACATTTTTTATTTTCACACCAACTGTACCCATGAAACGTCCCATTTCCCATCCAGGTGGAACTCTACACCAAATGTCATTACAAAAAACAAAAATTTTACTTGACGGCCAACATACAATACACAACAACAAATGTTTCCATAAGGTAACACCACTAAGCATTTATCCCAGACGAATTTAAGGTCACCTAGATCATTCGTGTGCAGATTCACCCATCGGAAGACCCGGGGAGGGCGGCAACCAACGGGAAAAGTAAAGAGCCGAAATCTTACATCATTTAAACGATCCCATTAAATTGTTTAAACGATGATGAGCCAGAAATATACAGAATTTACCAATTTATGTTTTGTAGAATGTAGCTGAAGAGAAAAAATAGTGAAACTGCGATGCGATTAATTCAGTTTGGTATGAAGAACGGCATAAACATTCCGCTTCCTAGCTGCCGGTTGTCCTGCATTTTTCTCTCCTAACAGGAGTCACAGAGGGCGGTTACGATCAAATGTAAACCGCTGACGTTTGACACATTTTTTAATGGGCCTAGTGCACCTGTCATTTACCGAATTAAACGGATTAATACACCGACGTGTACAAAAACGTAAACAATGCCTGGCAGTTCTTATTTTTTAATGCAAACTAAGATAAACGTTAAATTACGCGTTAGGTAAATAGCGTTTGGTGTGACGCTGCCTCTGTCGGGCTAACGTTAGTGAAGCAGTCTGTAGTAAAGATCGAGGTTTAGAAACACATCCAAACATTAGAGAAACCTCCAAAACAACAAAACGTCAACAACAATCTAATGTGATGTTGCTGGCTGAGTTAGCTTCTCCAGGCTAACGTTAGCATCATATGGAGCCAGCTAATGCGGTGTTAGCAGGGTAGGCTAACGGGGTAGCACCAGGTGGAAGACCGTAAGTCAGTTACCGTAAGCTGACAGTGGATATTGCTCTCAGTTGTTGTTCCAGATGCTTTAATCACAGCTGGAGGTTGCAGAGTTGAGGCGACATCGCCCTGACAGGTTTCACCCTGATCCTGAGCCGCTGACTGCGTCACCTGCAGGGAGACGCGAAACTACACCTGTAACTTCTGGTTTCTTTTCATGGTTTAATGTGTTTTATTTTATTCTGTTTCCACCAATATAATCAATTCTGCTGCTCATATAAAGCACTTCTCTGAGATACTCAAATTTATCTGTAGCTACAAGATTAATAAATAAATAAATGAATGACAGGAAGCGGAAAATGAGTGATTGCTGGTAAGAAAAAATGGAAACTGGATTTCTCCTTCCAGCTAAACTGTTACTTTAATCTTTACAGAAACTAATTAAAAATGACGATAACATGTAGGATACATTTTTTAGGATACCTTTGTAGGATACCTTTGTAGGATACATTTTTTAGGATACCTTTGTAGGATACCTTTGTAGGATACATTTTTTAGGATACCTTTGTAGGATACCTTTGTAGGATACATTTTTTAGGATACCTTTGTAGGATACATTTTTTAGGATACCTTTGTAGGATACCTTTGTAGGATACATTTTTTAGGATACCTTTGTAGGATACCTTTGTAGGATACATTTTTTAGGATACCTTTGTAGGATACCTTTGTAGGATACATTTTTTAGGATACCTTTGTAGGATACCTTTGTAGGATACATTTTTTAGGATACCTTTGTAGGATACATTTTTTAGGATACCTTTGTAGGATACATTTGTAGGATACATTTTTTAGGATACCTTTGTAGGATACATTTTTTAGGATACCTTTGTAGGATACATTTTTTAGGATACATTTTTTAGGATACCTTTGTAGGATACCTTTGTAGGATACCTTTGTAGGATACATTTTTTAGGATACCTTTGTAGGATACATTTGTAGGATACATTTTTTAGGATACCTTTGTAGGATACATTTTTTAGGATACCTTTGTAGGATACATTTTTTAGGATACATTTGTAGGATACATTTGTAGGATACCTTTGTAGGATACATTTGTAGGATACCTTTGTAGGATACATTTTTTAGGATACCTTTGTAGGATACCTTTGTAGGATACATTTTTTAGGATACCTTTGTAGGATACATTTGTAGGATACCTTTGTAGGATACATTTGTAGGATACATTTTTTAGGATACCTTTGTAGGATACATTTGTAGGATACCTTTGTAGGATACCTTTGTAGGATACATTTGTAGGATACATTTTTTAGGATACCTTTGTAGGATACCTTTGTAGGATACATTTGTAGGATACCTTTGTAGGATACATTTTTTAGGATACCTTTGTAGGATACATTTTTTAGGATACCTTTGTAGGATACCTTTGTAGGATACCTTTGTAGGATACCTTTGTAGGATACATTTTTTAGGATACCTTTGTAGGATACCGAAAACATTTCATCTACTGATCATGAATCCGGTCCAGGGGTAATGCCAGTGCGGGACTTTCGAGCTCCCGCTCCCGCTTAGGGTAAAGCTAGGCTAACGTTAGTTCAAACTCCCCCTACAAACCGTCAACAGTTCCCGTTATTACGTCTCCCGTTGATGTCGTCCTTTATCCCCGCGCAGCGGTTAAGTCACCAGCACACACAGACTGTAGAAAACAGCACTAATTCGGTGATACCGGTCGACTATTCGGTTGATCTGATCTACCGACTGGCCCTAGTCTGAGCTAGGCTAACAGTTAGCCTCACAGCCAAAATGGCGGACAACGAGGATGACAGCGGTTCGACTAGAACAATAACGGCAGCGGAGCTGTCGGCGGCTGCGGCTCAGCCTCTAGCCACCCACTGCGCCCAGCCCGGGGACACCATAAAGTTAGCGCCCGCCGCAGAGATCACCCAGCCCGGGGAGAATGTATCGGCAGCGACCAACGAGCAGAGCAGTCATCCCGGGGAGAGCTCACAGATAGTGTCCGATGCCGAGAGCGGTCAGCCCGTGCAGAGTTTACCGGCAGGGACCGGGGCTCCGCTGGCGGACTTCTTACAGGGCTGCCCGGCGGAACAGAGCATCCTGGTGGGCACAGAATTCAGCGGCCTGGGCCCGGACCTAGTCAACACCACAATCATCTACGTGCAGCCGGACGGCAGCCTGGTGGAGGGCTCCGGGCTCACGGCCGAGGAGCAGCAGGCTCTGCTGGATCAGCTCACCAAACAGCAGATCGTCCAGGTCTCCGACACCGAGGCCGCACAACTGCTGCAGCAAAGCCAGATGGTCAAAACCATCCCGGTGCCTAACACGGCCTTGGACCCGAGTCAGCTGCAGCAGGTCATCAACCAAGTCACCAAGTCCCAGCAGCAGATCCAAGTCCAGGTCCCCCAGCAGACTGCTAAGCAGGTCCAGGTTTCCAAGCAGGTTCCGAAACAGCAGGTCCAGCAGGGTCTGAAGCAGGTTCAGGTGCCTCAGCAGAACCTAAAAACCACAACCCAGAACAACGCATCCCAGCAGCTGAAGAGTGTGGCTCAGCAGGTGGCCATGCAGACCAGTAGCTCAGTTCAGTTGCTCCAGAAGAAGGTGGGTCAGACATGGACACTGAATCAGTCTGGATCATCTGATTCATTTAAGGCAGGTTAAAGTCTTGATCAAGACTGTAAGGAGAGAATATTTTTTTGTCTCAAGTTAGTAAAAGATCAGCAATATAACTGAATTAGCATTATCACTAAAGGATGATAATTGTTGATTTGGGATGATTTGAAGTCATTCAGTTTTTAATTTCTTAACATTTGTTGGTCTGTAAAAAGTGGATCTGAATATTTATGATGTAGTTCCATCTAACTCTGAATTTATATTTAATTTAAAAAAGAAAAAAAATCTGTTCTCTAAGCAAGATTTGAATTTTCTTCATGAATCCACCGATCGTTAACACTAATTGTTTTTAAAAATCTGATACAACATGAACAGTTTCAGATGAATCCAGATGACCTAGAACCTGGTCAGAATTTACAAAACTATATTTGCTAGTCAGTAATCGATCAAACAGACAGAAACCATATCAAGTCCTGATTTAAAAAAAAAAAAAAAAAGATATTTAAAGCCAATTTTAATTCTCTGAGGTTTCATATAGTTTCTGGTTTTCTATCATTTCAGTCAGAGCCTGTAAAAATCCAGATCCAGGTTCCTCCTACACAGGATCTGAAATCTGGCACCAGCACCCAGCAGAAGAGTGTAGCTGTCAGTCACCCACAGGTGAAGCTTTCATCCAATGGCAGTGTGAGCAGCGCCCAAATTATCCACCTCCAGCCTGTGGTTGGTCAGCAGGGTCAGCAGTTTTTCCTACAGCAGAGTCCGGGGGACGCCCCTATCCAGCTCCTGCTGCAGAGCCCCACCCCGGTCGTTGGTTCTCTGCTCCCTTTGGTCCATAAGCTGACGGGTCAGACGACATCAGCAGGCACTACCTCTGGTCCAGCACAAAAACCTGTAGCATCCCCTATCAGAGCCCACACCCCCACCATCATCAAGACTACGCCCACCACAGCCGCAAAAACTGTTAGTGTCCCTCTAATTAAAACACACGCTAACGGATCAACAACTGCTGTCAGGAAGAGTCCTGTTAAATCACCTGCTGTCCTCACGGCAGTCCCAGTACAAAGTGCCACACCTGTCCCACCTGCCCGACAAGCAACTACAGCTACTGCTGCGCTCTCGGCAGTGAAGGACAGACTACAAGAAAAAGAAGAGAAGAAGAAGGAGAGGAAGAGGGAGAAGAAGGCAGTGAAGGTTCAGACCAGATCTGGGCGAGTCTCCAGACCACCAAAATACAAAGCCAAAGACTACAAGTTCATAAAAACAGAGGATCTGGCTGACAGCCACCAGTCCGACTCTGACGACTATTCTGACATGAGCGTCGAAGATGAGGAGGGGGAGGGTGGTAGGAAGGACGGCTCCTCCTCTGGCACCTCCCCTTCTCTCACCTACGGCCACAAGTCTCGGTCCCACTGCTGTCAGACCTGTGACAAGGCCTACATTGGTTCTGGAGGACTAAACCGCCACTACAAACTGAACCCAACCCACGGAGAGCCTGACCCACCTGGCAATATACCGAGCCCACTCAGAGACATCAACCAATCAGAGGAGACGACAGTAGAACGTGTCAGAGAAGAAGAGAAGAAAAAGGAGGACAAACCTGCTGCCACGGCAACAAGCAGAGTACGAGACATATTGACCAATCAGAGCTCGCAGTGGGGTGGGGGGGGGGGGGGGGGGGATCATATTTAACCTGGTTAGGTATTTACTGGTCACTGGTTGAATGGTTGATTAGGAACTGGTTTGTCCAAGATAATGTAGACTAAGTTAATAACTAGTTAAGTTAAGAACTCATTCTAACTGTAGTAGTTCTAGTTATTAACTGGGACAGGTTATTGGTCAGGTATATTAATAACAGAAATAATAAGTACTGACTGGTTAACAGTTCCTCCCAGGAACTAGGACTAGCTAGACAGAAACTGGTTTAATAATGTTTGCTGGTTAACTATCCCAGTTGATTAGGTTAACTAATGGCTGGTTAACTGGCTATTTGTCTAATGACTACTTAACTTCTGGATGGTCTTTACAGTCTGGTATACATTCTGTCCTCAGTTGGAGGGAGGTCCAGCAGCAGCTGTTGGACTCCGGGGCCTATATCACCGGGGCCCTGGGAGGCCACGTGGACGAGGGAGAGGCAGGGGCCGTGGGCGGGGTCGACCTCTGGCACAGCCTCCTAAGGTGAATCCACTTCACACTGGTTTTAATTGTTTTTTTAATGCTGGTTTAACAGGTGTGAATCTCACCTGTACAGTGCAGAGAGAGCAATCCCTAATCTGGTTGGTTTATTATCTCAGGTGTCAGTGGGGCTCGTCAGTAGGCGGGGGCGTCGTGGTCGACCTCCCAAGATCAGTGTTACCACAATAACAGCAGAGCAGCAGGCAGAGAGGAGGCGAGACCGCCTGCAGGAGGTAGGAGGAAGAAAATAAAGACATGACCTTTCAAAGTAAAGTGAACAGCTGACTTGTTTCTGTGACAACCATGTGTTGTTTGCAGCTGGTGGAGCAGTGTGAGGATGAGGAGCTGATGGACATCGTCCTTCCTCGTTTGACCAAAGTGTTGAGTCTGTGGGAGCTGCTGCTGGCAAAGGTAGAAAGGGAGGGGGGCCACCAGGACACCTGAGACCTGGTCGGTTGAGTCCACATTGGGTCCAGGTGTTTTCTTTATTGTCCTTCTACTGTCTACTTCACCACTCAGGAACTAACCTGTGTTGTCTGGTTTTAGGTGGAGCGTGGAGCTCTCGCTCGGTCTCGGTTCCCAGACATATACCGTGAGTTTGAGTCCCTGCAGGCTCACGTGAGGCAGGCAGCTCAGGACTACATTGCTAGTCCGCAGGGGGCAGCCACACCACTTGAGGTCAGGAACATAGAGGTGAGAGGTTCTGCTGAGTTCTACTGTGCAAGTCAGAAATGATGTGGTTCATATAGGTCTCCAGGTCTCAGAACTGAACTGTGTGTTTCAGGTGGCCAGGTCTCTGGGAATCCTGGATGAGGTGAACAAGATGAAGGTGGTTCCTGGAGCATCCCCCAACTTCAGTCTGACCAATAAAAATGTCCGATACATGGAGGTAAACATTCAGCAAGGTCAGATTTTGAGAAGTGTGCCAGGTTGGATCTGGATTCAGATGTGTTCTGCTGCACCTTTCTGTTTTTGTAGTATCTTGTTAATGGACTAGATTCTGTCTGTGTCAAATCTGGCAGGAAAACCTGATCAGATTCAGATCTAACTGATGGCAAGTAGAACTGATCCTGATCCAGGATGAGTTTGATTTACTCAAAACTCTGTTTCCAGAATTCCAAGATGCTGCCACCGTCAAAGAGATTCAAGATGGAGAACAGTGTTCCGGTTCAGCAGAACGGTATCGAGCCCAGAACAGGTACTAATACTGCACCTGCTCCACTTCTACACACTACTGCATCTGTACTATGTTAGTACTACACACTACTGCAGCTGTACTGTTTTTTCTCAGGTGGAATTGCAGGGGCCCCCCCTGTGACCTCGTCTCTGAAATCCTGCTCGGTCTCAGTATCTCCTCTTGTGGTAGCAACTGGATCCAAAGTGCTGACTACCACCGTTAATCCCGCCTCCAGGTGAGCTTACTCTCCTCCACTCTCTGACTGCACAGGTAGAACAGGTGTGAACAGGTGAAGCAGGCCTCTCGTTATCTCTGTTACACATGAACAAGGTCTAAACATATTTACATGGTCCCCCCAGTTCTTCTGGTACCATCCCTGCCAAGATGCCCTCCACCCAGGTTCTGCCCCCTGGCACACCTATGGAGGTGACTTCAGGTGAGAACCAGGCGGAGAAACCTCTGCAGACTGATGCCCAGGTGGAGCCTCAACAAGCAGGCCAGGACCAGGTTCTTGGCACCAGTGACACTGTGAACCAGGTGAAGGAGATTGAGAAACCTCTGGGTCCTGAGCATGTCAAGGACACCAAGACTCCTGGGTCCAGTACAGTCCACAATCTTGAGTCCACCTTGATTCCAACATCTGAGTCCACTCCAGCATCTGAGTCCAGCACAATCCAGAGTTTGGCCTCTTCTCAGCTCCTGCAGCACAACTTGTCCCAGTCTGAGTCCAGCACCACAGACGTGTGTGAGGCCAAAGAGCTGCAAGAGGGACAGGAGATCTATATCCAGACAGAAGGGCTGACAGTCCATCTGGCAGAGCCTGGATCAGACCGGATTGTCATTGTCAATGGGCCGGATGGAACCACAATGCACATCCAGACTCCAGAGGGGGTCCCCCTAGAGGCCGTCCAGGCTCTGCTGGGAATTGAAGCCTCAGATGGAGCCAAAGTTCCTCAGTAAACCCTGACCAGTATCAAAACTGAGCAGGACTTGAACCACTTTACAATAAGAGTTTGGACTTTTAAAGTGGTATTTTCAGGTTGAATGAGATCCTAGGTGACGTGTACAGACAGCTGACCAACACCTGGACGCATAAAACACCTGGACCCAAAAGTTTTAAAAACGGATTTACCTGGCGCCCCCAACAGACAAACTGTACATTATAACTATGGCCTGGAGGTCTTCAGACTGCTAGTTCTGTTGGCTCATGCCCCCTTAACATCAGACCTGGACTCAGTTTGACTCCTCATGAACTGATCGTTGTCTCGATGCAGTTTTTGTTTATTTTATTCTGTGAACCTCACATATATAATTTGTATCCTGAAAATAATTTATGAGTTAAGCCAAGATCCAGATCAGTAAATCCAGTCTTCTCTTGAACAGAGGAAACATGACGAGATAAGATGGTCAGTGTGTGGTGGAGACATTAAAAACAACAGTGGCCTCTCTAAACTTGTGTACTCAGCTTGTTGACGATTGGTTCGTTCAGGTCTCACCTGTGATGATGTCATCGTCAGAACCTACTGGCTTTTAAAGAATCTGGACTGATTGTAAACTTGTAAAGTAGTTGTTTTTTTTTCCCCTGTGTTTCCATCTTTGTTGGTTTGAAGTAGAAACACATTAGTTGCTGTTTATATGTAGATAAATATGAAAGTTTAAAAAAGTTGCACTATTTTACTACTTTTTATAAAAGTTCACAGTGAAACGTTTTCCAAACAAAAACTGAACGTTTGGACGGTGGACCTCAGACGGACTGGAGCAGACGATTGGACTTTATTTGTCATGTTGATTGTTGGAATGAAATGCGTTTCATGTTCGTCTAATAAACTTATGAGAATCATTTCACCTGAAGAATCACAGGTAAACTTCCTGCTTCCTGTTTTTACACTTTGGCATCAGTAAAACGTGTTTCCCATCGTGAGAAATGTTTTTTCTTTCAGCTGTAGCTTTCTGCAGGTCCCAGCTGAGCTTTGGCTGGTTCTGGTGAAACAGGACATGTTGTAATAACTGACCTTGACTTCTACTGCGAACTCACACCAGCTATTTACACATCGAAGTAAATGTACTACATACAACATGATAAACTTTTAAGCAGCAGCTGTGTCACAGTGGGACATGTTCTAATTAAAAGTTTCAGTCCGTTTCAGAGACTCCAGCTGCTCTGACAGGATCATGAGTCTGCAGGTGAGTTCGTCTGTACCTGTTAATAAACCACTAAAGTCCACAGCTAGATTACGCAGGTGAACAGGTGACATCACAGTGGGCGGTGCCCAGTCTCCAACAGTAGAGCCTCTAGGGTCAGTCTGGTCTGGGGGTGGATAAAGGGCTGGTGTAGCCAGCAGGACAGGTAGACCATGCAGAGGTCTGAGGTGGTAGTGTGGGCCAGTTCTTGCAAGATGGTCTGCTTCAGCTTGAGCTCCTGACTGTAGATGTCCAACAGGAAACAGGACGTCGACTCTGAAACACGAAGAAACATCAGGCCACAACTTAAGCAGGTGAAACAGCATGTGTGCTCCAGGTAAACTCACCGAACTGTTTAGTGTTCCAGGTGTGAAACAGAGGAATCTTTCTCCCTTCAGGTCCAAACTGAAATTCCTCCAGATCCTGAACACCTCGCTGAGATGTCATCAGACTCTCCATCTTCGTCACTATGGCGACCTAAAAGGAAGTGGAAGACAAGCTTCAGAAACAAAGAGCAGAAGAAGAATCAGTTTCTAGTATTTCTGTATCAACTTTATTGTAAAATAAACTTCATAAACAGGAAGTGATGCAAATAAAACTCTAAACAGCAGTGAAACGTTAACTGATTAAGGATCAGGGTTAAATGAACAACTTACTAAATAAATCTATGCTGAGAAAACGTATCGGATTATTAATAAACCCTGACCTTTAAAATAAAAGTAATAAAAAATCATTCAAAATACATTTGTTAATGTTGAATGAATTTATGTGGATCAACTACAAGTTTAATAATTTGTCTACTAATTAACTGAAGCGTTCACCATTTTGTTGACGATGTCCTGAAGTTTGCAGCATGCATCCTGCAACTCTGCAGCTCCACCTGTTGCAGCTGACACAGCTGTCGCAGGTGATGAAAATGATGGAGACTTGTTCACCAGCTGATCTTCACTCTGACACCTGGAGGACATCAAAGTGAAAAGTTCAGTTTGCAGTGATGAATACATTTATTTTGAGGATTTTAAGACGATGTCATCAACAGACAAGGGGGCTGATGCTTCTCTACTGGTTTTAGGTTTTCAATTCAATTCAATTCAATTTTATTTGTAGAGCGCTTTTTACAATTGACATTGTCACAAAGCAGCTTTACACATATACACATATATATATATATATATATATATATATATATATATACACACACACACACACACACACATATATATACATATATATATACATACATATATACATACATATACAGTGAGGGAAAAAATTATTTGAACCCCAGCTGATTTTGTAAGTTTGCCCACTAACAAAGAAATGATCAGGCTATAATTTCAATGGTAGGTTTATTTGAACAGTGAGACACAACAATGACAAAAAGAAATCCAGAAAAATGCGTTTCAAAAAGAGTTATAAATTAATTT
>NC_046630.1:167500-348964 GCF_900324465.2 Anabas testudineus
TCCAGTGCAGGAAGCACAGACAGGGACATGAAAAGACTGAACAAGCTGGTCAGGAGGGCCAGTTCTATCCTGGGCTGTCCACTGAACTCTGTAAAGGAGGTGGGTGAGAGGAGGATGTTGGCCAAGCTGACTTCCATCATGGACAAGACCTCTCATCCAGCGAGCGGTACCGCAGATCCTTCATACCCAACGCTGTTAGACTGTACAACTCAACAGTCAAATTCTCAAACTCAAACTGTTCACATACATGTTTATTATTAATCTGCCTTATCTTTAGTAGTTTGTTTTATTTTATACATATAATGTACATTATTTGTATTTGTAAAATACAAAAATGTTTAATTTTTGCATACTTTCTAGATTTCATTTTTTGCACCTTACTTTCCCCACTATGGAATCAATAAAGATTTATCTTATGTTATCTTAATTGAAAGTGACTAACCTTTTTAAATAAATTAATCTCAGTTAGTTTAACAAATTAAAACTGACCGTCTGATGTTAACAGTGTGTATCATTAATATATAAAACATTTTTTAATAAATTAATCTGAGTAAGTTTAACTAATTAAACCTGACAGTCTGTTGATAAATACACTTTTAATTAATTAACCTGAATCAGTTTAACTAATTAAACCGGACCGTCTGATGTTGATGATTTTGGCCGCAGTGCTGAATCCCTCCTCGTTGACTTTTTCCCACTTCAGAATCAGGTTGTGCCAGTCAGCTGTGTTGTCTTTGATCTTTCGGCCACTTCCTGTTACAGCGGAGCACTTCCTGTTTGCTGAGGTCATTGTGATGTCACCAGACTCACCTGAAAACCGAGGTAATTACAGACAAATTAATTCAATTCAGTTTTATTTGTATAGCGCTAATTTACAACAGAAGTTATCTCAAGGCGCTTTACAGTGTAAGGTTTAAGACCTTACAGAAAATATTTATACAAAAAATTATAGAGAAAACCCAACAATCCCATTTGAGCAAGCTTTAGGCAACAGTGGAGAGGAAGAAACCTCCAGCAGAACCAGGCTCATAGTGTGCGGCCATCTGCCTCGACCGGTTGGGATGAGTGGAAAAAGAAGAAATGATTTGCTGTATATATAGAACAATTTTAGTATTTTATTTTTATACCAAAGTGAACCGTAATTATTACACTATAATGTGCAATAATTATAGATTATGAATGAACTTTGCAAAAACTATGTCAGACTCCATAGTTTTCTCTGGACCCCTTTCTAATCTGACCAGTGATGACATGTTTAGCCACATGTTGTCATTTAACCTCTGGCTGTCTAAGTGGTGCTCTGCAAATAATATGAGCTAAAAAAAAACTCTCAAAGTGGAGCCCAGGATGTAGAGACAAAGTGTCTGCTCCCCGACTACCTAAATTATTTATATCAAAAACCAACCCAAGAGGAGTGATTCATAAGAACCTAATACAAATAAAGACGACTGCTCTCTCAGAACAAAATAAAAAGAAAACAATCTAATGTGGACTGTTAAATATCAGATCTCTCTCGTCATAATCCCTGTTAGTGAATGATTTGATAATAGACCAAATCAAATAGATTTAGTTAGTCTTACTGAAACCTGGCTGCAGCAGAATGAGTATGTCTGTCTGAATGAGTCAAATGTTAATTTTGTTCCTAGAAGCACAGGTCGGGGTGGAGGAGTAGCAGCAATCTTCCACTCAAGATTATTAATCAACTCCAGACCTAAACATAGTTTGAATTCATTTGAGAGCCTCACTCTTAGCCTCTCTGATCCAAACTGGAAAAGTCAAAAACCAGTCCTGTTTGTTATTGTGTACCATCCTCCTGTCCCTTACTCTGAGTTTTTAACTGAATTCTCAGAGTTTCTATCTGATTTAGTTCTTAGTGCAGATAAAGTCATTATAGTGGGTGACTTTAAGCGCCATGGTTCAATTCACAAATCCGTAGCTTAAAGCAGACATCATGTAAGCTAGATTTAGATGAATCTTGCCTAACCTGGAAAGATAGTTTAATAATATATATATAAAAAAAAGCCCTTTGTAAAGCTAGAACCTCATATTACTCCTCATTAATAGAGGAAAATAAGAACAACCCCAGGTTTCTTTTGCACTATAGCCAGGCTGACGAAGAGTCATAGCTCTGTCGAACCTAGTAACCCCTTAACTCTCAGCAGCAATGATTTCATGAATTTCTTTACAAATAAAATCTTAGAAAACTATTAGAGAAAAAAATTATCAGATCCTCCCTGCTTACAGCATGGATGGTCTCATTTGTTCAACAGCTCTAGATTCATTTGTAAGACCACGCTCGTACTTAGACTGCTTCCTACCCGTAGATCATTCTGAATTAATTTCAGTAATGAATTCCTCTAAACCATCAACATGTCTCTTAGACCCCATCCCGACTAGACTCCTCAAAGATGTCTTACCTTTGATCAGCACGTCCATATTAGATCAGATCAATCTATCTTTACAAATAGGCTACGTACCACAGGCTTTTAAGGTTGCTGTAGTCAAACCCCTACTCAAAAAGCCTACTCTGGACTCAGGGGTTTTAGTAAATTATAGACCAATATCCAATCTGCCCTTTATCTCTAAAATTCTTGTAAAGGTAGTTTCTAAGCAATTATATGACCACCTGCGCAGTAATAACTTGTATGAAGATTTCCAGTCAGGATTTAGAGTACATCATAGTACAGAAACGGCACTGGTAAAGGTCACTAATGATCTATTTAGCATCAGACAGTGGTCTACTCTCTATACTCGTCTTGTTAAATGTTAGTGCTGCATTCGAAACTATAGATCACAACATTTTATTACACAGA
Organism: Anabas testudineus; assembly: GCF_900324465.2. Taxonomy (NCBI): domain Eukaryota; kingdom Metazoa; phylum Chordata; class Actinopteri; order Anabantiformes; family Anabantidae; genus Anabas; species Anabas testudineus. The sequence goes on from NC_046630.1 coordinate 170,314, forward strand.
CTGGAACATGTCATTGGGATTAAAGGAACAGCACTAGAGTGGTTTAAATCGTATCTATCAGATAGATTTCAATTTGTACATGTTAATGATGAATCTTCGATGCACAGCAATGTTAGCTACAGAGTTCCACAGGGTTCTGTGCTTGGACCGATTCTTTTCACTTTATATATGTCCCCCTTAGGCAATATTATTAGGAAACACAAATTTCCATTGTTATGCAGATGATACCCAGCTATACTTATCTATGAAACCAGAAGGAAAACTAATCAATTAGTCAAACTTCAAGCTGCTAAAAAGACATAAAGGCCTGGATGTCCTCCAATTTCCTTCTCCTAAATCCAGACAAGACAGAGGTTATTGGTTATTAGTATTGGCCTCAAGTAACACTGTAAGAAATCTTGGAGTTATCTTTGATCAGGATATCTCCTTCACTTCATACATCAAAGAAATCTCTAGAACTGCCTTTTTTCACCTGAGAAACATTAAAGTTAAAATTAGGAGCATCCTGTCCCAAAGTGATGCTGAAAAACTAGTTCATTCATTTGTTATTTCCAGACTGGACTATTGTAATTCATTATTAATAGTTTGTCCCTATAGCTCATTAAAAAGCCTCCAGTTAATCCAAAATGCTGCAGCCAGAGTTCTGACTGGAATTAGTAAAAGAGATCATATTTCTCCTACGTTAGCTTCTCTCCATTGGCTCCCTGTAAGATCCAGAACTGAATTTAAAATTTTTCTTCTCACTTATAAATCACTTAATAATCAGGCTCCATCTTATCTTAAAGAACTCATAGTTCCATATTTTTCAAGCAGAACTCTCCATTCTCAGACTACAGGCTTACTTGTATTTCCTAGAGTTTCCAAATGTAGAATGGGAGGCAGAGCCTTTAGCTACCAAGCCCCTCTCCTGTGGAACCAGCTCCCAGTTCAGGTTCTGGAGGCAGACACCCTCTCTACATTTAAGACTAGACTTCAAACTTTCCTTTTTTATAAAGCTTATAGTTAGAGATGGATCAGGTGACTCTGAACCATCTCTTAGTTATGCTGATATAGGTTAGTCTGCTGGGGGAACTCTACTGATACACTGAGCTCCTCTCCTCTCTCCTTTCTCCTCTATCCATTCAAATTCTAACATTTCATGTCATTAACTTTGTGTCTTCTCTCTCCTGTAGTTGTGTTTCCTCCTCTCTGTCTCCTTCTCTGGGAATGTTTTTGCAGCTTGTTGTTTTTTATTGTCTGCTGTTCTTTTCTCTCTCCTCTTTTCACTCACCCCAACCGGTCGAGGCAGATGGCCGCCCGCCATGAGCCTGGTTCTGTTGGAGGTTTCTTCCTCCAACTCCACTGTTGCCTAAAGCTTGCTCAAATGGGATTTCTATGTAATTTTCTATACAATTATACCCTCTAAGGTCTTAAACCTTACAGAGTATATGTATAAAACATATAAAATATGTATAAAATAAAGACACCTGAGACACTGTAAAGTGCCTTGAGATGGCTTCTGTTGTGATTTGGCACTATACAAATAAAATAAAATTGAATTGAATGTATTATCAATTAAAATAATAAGTTCTTCTGTAAATAAACTGCAGCCTGTTATCTATTATTGGTCAGTGAGAAACACAATATTATAGAAAGACACCAGATCCTGAGATTCGATTGGAATTCAATTCAATTTTAGAGATTGAAAGTACACTTACTCAACAACAGCACTTTTCCTCCATGTATTTGACTAAAGGTTCCGTCAGTAAAGAAGCAGTTACTGTGATTTCTCTTAGTAAGTGTTCAGAAAATGTTGAAGTTTTATTATCCATGAATTAGATTGAACATGTTGGATTCTGCAGAAACCGGAGACTCAAACATTCATGTTATCAACAGCATCACTGGTTCAAATACTTTATCGCTGCAGTACTGACACTTCTGTACTCAAAGTGTGTACTTTAATCTCTAGAGTACCCGTTTAGCCATGTACTTTCACTTCAGTACTGACTTTGTGAACTTTCGCCTGGGTAAAAGTTAAATTAGATGAATAAAAACACATGGATCGGAGATTTGCTGACGTGAGTTTAAATCAAATTCTTCCTTTGATCTGATCGATCATCAGCTGATTGTTGATTACCAAAGTCTCGTACACGTTTCATCTTCACCTGAGTTAAACTATCGATTAGTTAAACCGCCACAGAAACAGCAGACAGGTATTGACTCACCTTCCATCTGACCAATAACCAATAATCAGTAATGAATAACTCAACATGCGCACGTTGAAGAATTCACGCTTCCTGGTTGTCCTTCTTCTGGTGATTTCCTGCAGCTGATTTCTTCTTCTTCGGTTTGATGTCATACACTGACAGAGACGTCACCACATTCACAGGATGTTCTACCGTGAAGAGGTGTCACTCTGCCGTTCGAGAGAATAATCAGATTAGAGTGAGAACTCGGTGCGGTAGGATAGTCAAATAATAATAAAAAAGTACGTAAGATGTTTGTGGTTCAGTTTAGAAACTAAATGTCTCAGAGTTTTTATTCACTTTATTTTTAACTCGTGCTTCTCACTTATGGTTTAAATTAACATCACGTGATTTTTCCTCTGCGGACAAAGTGAGCGACGGAAGTTTAACATGAAACGTGAGCACAGCAGAAACAGATCAGAGTGGGACCTCTACTGTGCACAAACACTCTCTGGTTACTGACCCAGCAGGAAGAGAAGAAGAAGAAACGCGAGCGTTCCGATCGTCCATCTGTAGCAATAATCAATAATCAGAAGAAACTCTCCAATGTTAAAGATGATGTCAGCACTGCAGCTTCCTACTGAACTGTGATCAGGTGATCAGCTTTTAACGATAATCAATAACCAGACATTCATATTAGTTTTTAGATCAGATTAGTCAGTAGCAGTCCGAGGCCGTCATGACGTCACCAATGCAGCTTCCCTCCGAGCTATGGTTGCAGGTGTTCAGTTTTCTGTCCTGGAGAGACAAACTGAGTGTGCGTTGCACCTGTTCTCACTTCAAACACCTGTTGGATAAGTCCCGCCCCCTGTGGGAGGGATTCAGTGTCATACTGCGAGACTTCTCCAGGTACAATCGCCCATTCTGGCGCAGCCTGGCTCAGCGGCACGTGGGAAGAGTTTTGATGCGTTCAGGAAAGAGGAAGTACCTGACACAATTGTCCACCTGGCTTCCTGCTCTCAGTGCGCTGCGATTGGATGACTGGAGAGAAGGGAGCATTGACGAGCTAAAACGTTTTCACCGGCTGCAGCATCTGTCCCTCACTACCTGTACGACTGCGCTGAAGAACCTGGACTTCCTGTTTCATCTGAGACATCATCTGACGCAGCTTAGCCTCTGTAATGTGCAACTCACCTGTACAGCATCTCACTTATTGGCTGCCATCAGTCAGCTGACTCGTCTCACCTCCCTGCTGCTGCACCACGATGGCAACCTGAGAGTCCTGACACTCAGTGGAGTCCTGACTCACCTGACCGACCTCAAACACCTATCCTGGACCATGATCACCTACAAGACACTGCCACAGGACTTCTTCAGCCCCGCTCACCTTGCAGGTAAATATTTACACAGGTCAACGGTGATTGGCTGACTGCCTGGCTGTAAACTAACAGTGACGTCATACCCTGCCCGTCCAAAAAAAAAAAAGAAAAAGAGTCACCACCTGGATGTAACTAAGCTAATAGGTAAGAGCCTCCCACTGGATGAATATGTTACAAGTTACTGAACTGATGCAGTGAGTAGCTTCTCATTTCGTCAACCACCAAGTCTGAAGACACATCCTGTGGTCGTGGAAAAGATGTATATCTGTTTCAGAAGGATCAAATTATTGACATGAATCAAAGAAATCATCCACGGAGATGATGAAACTAAAACTGGGTTATGAACTGTCCAATGGAAGAAGGTCATGTGGTCTGATGAGTCCAGATTTACCCTGTTCCAGGAGTGATGGAGCATCAGGGTAAGAAGAGAGGAGGGTGAAGTGATGCTCCCATCATGTCTAGTGTCTACTGTGCAAGTCTGTGGGGGCAGTGCTATGATCTGGGGTTGCTGCAGTTGGTCAGGTCCAGGTTCAGAATGAGGTCAGCTGACTACCTGAATATACTGAAGGCCCAGGTTATTACATCAATGGAGTTTTTCTTCCCTGATGTCACGGACATATTCCAAGACAACAATGTCAGGATTCATTAGGCTCAGATTGTACAAGAGTGGTTCAGGGAGCATGACACATCATTGTCACACAGGGATTGGCCACCACAGAGTCCAGACCTTAACCCCACTGAGAATCTTTGGGATGAGCTGGAGAAGACTTTGAGCAGCGTCCGTCTCTCCATCATCAAAACAAGATCTTAGAGAAAAATTAATGCAACTCTGGACGGGAATAAATGTTGAGGCTCTGCAGAAGCTTATTCAAACGATGCCACCGCGAATGTGTGTCGTGATCACAGCTAAAGGCAACAAAATATTAGAGAGTGTTTTTTGGACGGGCAGTGTGGGTCTTGCAGGTAATTCATTGTGAAAAAAGCTTGAAATAATCTCCTGACATATTGGTGTCAGGACACGTGTGTTTGCAGATGTATTATCATGTCTATGAATAGGTATATACCCAGTTGCATTCTATCCAGCAGGGGGGGGGGATCTGCACCTGTCTGATCTACAGTTGCTGAACTATGATGCTGTGGTGACACAGAAAGTTCTCCAGCCTTTGTCCCACCTCCGGAGCCTGTCAGTCTTCCACCTGTACTCTGTACCTGGGCCCACTTGTCACTTACAAACATGGCTGATGTCACTGCCACAACTCTGCAGCCTCACTGTGTACGGTGCGTCTGAACGTCTGCTGCAGATCGACTGTTTTAGACAACTTTAAACTATATTAACACGTTCCTGCAGTTTTATTTTCTGTTTTCTATTCTTGGTCAAACATAGTAATGTCACAATGACCCCGCCCTGTCTGTCCAATAGGAGGCCATCCTCTAGCGGCTTACGCAAACTACCTGCCATGGTCTCTTCTCAGTCTGACCTTGTGTGTAGATCTGGAACCTGAAGACCTGCAGGTGGTCTCACTCAGAGTTCCTCACCTGGAACACCTGCACCTAGAGCCTTGGAGCTCCTCCTCCAACCTGGTCAGGCTCCTCCCTCAGTTGTTCCCTCACCTGAGGACACTCCGTATCAGGTTAGACATTATTTTCTGAGACTCAACAACACATTTACTCTCTATGCCTCTACTATGTATCTAATGTGACATTTACTGATTCAGCGTGGTTTCCATGGTAACATCCCGGTCTCTGTGTTTCAGACATCACCACGTCTCAGACGGCGACTTCTTGCAGTTGCAGCAGCTGCAGCAACTCGACACTCTGGAGATTCTAGACTCGTACTACAAACCTGAGCCGCAGGTGGACCCGAGTTGGGTCGTCAATGAGCCGGGTCCTCGTCTGCTGCAGCTGATCTCTGAACTGCAGAAACTGACCAATCACAGAGTCCGAGTGATCACCACCTCACACAGAGACCTGCTCACTTGCCACTGCATCTGACCAATCCTAGAGCTTCTAGAATAACACATGACTGCTGGGGGCGGGGCCAAACACTAACTAACACCAAACACTTTTTGGAGCCTGCTGCATGATGGGTAAAGGTATTACATGTTTACAGGTAAACGGTTAATGGTGTATTTATGGGCGTCTGTAAAGCAGAGACTTGCTGCTTCTAACCCTGCACACTTTTATTCGTATTTATTTATCCTTATTCCATCCTTCTTCTTATCCTTCACCTTTTGATAGGCCACAGTTTCACTCTTTGTGAATCGGACCAACACGTTTGTCTCTCTCAGCCTGATAGGTGATATGAGATCCTGAGAGTTCCCCCATTTACCGTTTGTACTTTTCTAACTCACTCTTCTGACCAGTTTTTAGCCGTCAAACAGAAATTTCACACCACTGGCTCAGGAAAGTCTTGAAACAGTACAATCCCAAAAAAAACCCTTAATGTCCAATCCTGCTGATTCAGCAGGTTTTAACCACCTGTAACCATAGTAACACACCAGCTGTTTGCAAACAGTTTAAAAGACAGATCAGTCAAATTCTAAATATTTCCTCTTATGACTAGTTACTTATAATAGCTTCTGCTCAACTATTGTGTGTTTGTGAACTTTCCCAACTTAAATTTTGGAGAAAACGCAAAACTAAAAGATAAACCTATATAATATAATACTGGTGCAAGTATAAATAGCTACTAGTGAAGGTGGTTATAGGAAACATCAGCACCACATCTCTGTCACATCAGGTACTTAAAAAGCCGGAGGCTCAAATTGTTTCGTTTCTTAATCTACAGACTGTGCTAGAAGCTTCTGTGGGTTGCTAATTGTAATACAACATGGAGGGTCGGGGTTAGAGACTAACTCAACCCCCCACCCTTTCTCTGTGAGAGTCACTGTGTGTTTAACTAAGTGCCCACCCATATACAATAAGTCCTTTTAAACCTTGAAGGTCTGTGGTACGTTTGAAACCTCTCTGATGTTGCTTTGAACATGAAGTTTGATTTATTTTCTGACACTTTCCCCTTCATGTACAGACTAAAAATTCATAAAATGCCAGCTCTATGGGAAACAATGCATAAGCTCTAAATGCGCAGCTGTAAGAAATTAACACCAAAGAATAATGAGAACCAGGTTCTGCAACTTTGACCTGCGATTATTAAATTGGTTTCATCACATTAAGCAGTTTACGACTGTTAGTACACACAGTGGTGGCAAGGACCATTTACTCTAGTACTTTACTTACTGAGTTCTGTCACTTTAGCATCTAAAATGAAAAAGATCTAAAATAATGAAACAATAGAAAAACTTGAATCACACTAAATAATTTGATTTCTTGTCGTGGCTCTTCGTGCTCACGTCTCCTGAACCACGTTTTTCTACATGTAAAACTAAAAACAACCTGAGTTCTCCTGTTAAACTGGATCAGGTGTTTGTCTGATGGGATGTTGTCTCACAGGTAATGCCACTGTCTGACTGCAGGTTCAGCAAACGTCTCTACGTTTAAGAGACTCTTAAACTGGTTAGTCTAGTGGTTAAGTCACTGCCTTCCATGTAGGAGAACAGGGTTCAAATCCAGCTCTGGCACAGGTATCTGTTAAATATGAATGTATATTACCAAATGATACCTCAGTTAACTTCTTCACTTGTAAGTCGCTTTGGATAAAAGCGTCTGCTAAATGTAAACAGGTTGACGAAGTTAAAACAGAATTGTCTGTAAATTTATTACCAAGATAAAACTAAAAGATCACATGTACTGAAGTATTCAGACTCTTTACCCAGTACTTTGGCAGCTCTGGCACCGTGGAACAGGTTTTCATTGGGACTTTGCCTCTTCAGGTTTCACCTGACCAGCCTCCCTGCTGCACTGTTAGGATGTTGCCTGGTTTTCCTCCAGAAATACCATTAAGAATTTAGTTCAATCTTTGCTTCAATGGACCAGAGAACCTTGTTCCTGACAGTTCAGCTGGGGACCTTTGCTGCATGTCACACCCGCAAAACTAGTTCTCTCGATGCATCTGAGCATGGCGATGCAGCCTATTTAATGGGTCTGAGTGTAATTATTACACTGCTAACTGAAAGTGATTCCCAACCAGCTGCAGACAACTGTTGCCAAATATGAGGAAATAAACTGCTTCATTCATTGACACGCTTCAGTCCGATGTGACATTGTTTACCTGAACAAATGTTTCTGAAGATGACAAATACAGAAAACAGACTTTTATTTTGAAATCAGTCTTCCTGATCAGCTATTTACAGTTGGAAAGAAATGTTTAAAAAAAAAAAAAAAAAAAATCCTCTTCTCTCTGCATTCATGCAGTCCATTATTAAGCTCCCAGAATGCTTTGTGTCCAGGTGTTTAGGCAGGTATGACAGTGGGTGGAAACTGACAGTTTCCTGTTCACCTGCTGATTTCTTGTCACTCCGATGTGTCGCCTTCTTTCTGTTTCTTCTTCTTTTTCTTCTTCTTGGCCTCTCCACCCTACAGATCAAAACATCAATTTCAGAAAACCCAAGACAAGTGTTTGGTTTAAACTCACCTGCAGCCTGACACAGCTCATGGTGTTAGTGGGATTTGTGCTAAAAAGTGATCAGTGTTCTGCAGTTGTTCCAAGTTTGCCATATGAACAAACCTGAGGATCAACATGTCACACTGCTCGGTGAAAAGCCGTTTTCCTTTGGAGAATGTTCAGTTATTGATTTGGTGAGGAATAAAATCAAGCTTCAACGGTTTAAGTTTAACAGGAAACTAAGTTTCATCAATATTTTATTTTAAAGTTGACTAAATTTTTTGAAGATAAACTTTTAGTCCAAGTTTAAATTAGAGCAATGACACCATCCCTGACATTACTGACCTCTGTCTGAAGCTCCACCCCCATGTCATCTGGACCCACCCCTGCTTCTTCAAGCCCCGCCTCCTCCAGTTTGGCCCTCTTCTCTTTTTTCTTCTTCTTCTTCTCTTTCTTTACATCCTCTGCTGAGGGCGTGGACGGCATCATTGTGGCTTCACCTTCACTGTCTGTCGCCTCCCTCTTCCTCTGCAGAGGTTAAAGGTCACATTCAACATAAACCCAGGGTTAGTACTCAAAAACCTTAGAGCTTCTAGCTTAACAGTCCCAGCTGAGAGTCATGTTCTAAGAGGGATTTAGGAAACTTAAGGGACTCTCAGGTGGAAAAGGACAAAAAAATAATTTAAAAACTGATTGGTTGATTAAAATATCTCGTGATGACCCGAGAGAAGCTGCAGCAGCTGCTCTGACTATGATTTGTGCTGCGAGCGTGAGAACTGATGGTTCTTTTAGTTTGTAGGTTCTAGTTGTTCAGTTAGTGTTTGGACAGGTTGGTGTCACAATGATGGAAATTCCTGTAGCAATGAGTGGCCCCCAGTCACTGTTTATGTTAAAATGAACTGTATGTTTATACATTATATACAATTTCACTGACAGATTGAGGAACCTTTGGAAACACAACTCCTGTCTTTACGGCAGGTTCACACTGCACAAACTCCTAAACCTAACCCCTGAATGACCCAACTGTTTCACTTTTAAATATAAAAACGTATCAGGTGACTGGTTGTCTAATAAAGGTATGTTTACCTTTGCTGGTGTGTCCTGTGACGACTCCTTCACCTTGGAAACACTGTTAATAGAGAAGTTTTTAGTGAACACGATTTTAAACCTAATTTAATCCCATTCAGATGACATCTGCAGTGTGATGTCACTGACATCTGATGACATCACTGTGTTCAGGTGAGCTGTAGCTCAGCAAGTGGCCGACTACAGATGCCCAAACCTGAAAGTTCCTGTAGCAGACTGACTCCCTCAGAGAGCACATCAGCTCAGTAAGGGATAACTGTCTGCACCAGAGTCACATGTCTGTACCTCCTCAAGTGAGGTGTACCTGTAGTCGACGTACTGGTTCTTCCAATCCTGTGGTGTGCTGTCGTTTGGTTTCCCGTGTTTGTCGAGGAGGCCTTTCTTGATCAGCTCCCTCTTCTGACTCGCCTGAATCAAACAATACAGTTTCATTAAAACGGTTCTGTTGGTCAGGTGGGTACTACTACTACTACTACGTATTACATAAAACGAGGAAAAGGTTGAAGCCATCAGAGAAGGGTGATAGATAGCAGGTCATCACGGCCCGAGGGCTGCTGTAGCTACTCAGTTCATCATGTGGCTTCACCTTTGTGCAAGTTTCAGTTGTGGTCAATAAAGTAAGTTCAGGGTTACCTTTGGGCCCAGACCCCACTTCCGAGGATACGTGTCCCTCTCCATGATCACACGCTTTATCTTTGCCACCACGCCATGATCACAAGTGGAAATGACGGCTGTTGTCATCAGAGCTACAGCTGGAATTGGGGGTGGGGGGGTGGTGCTGTTAATTTTTAATTCAAAAATGATCTATGCATTTTAATTAGACCCCAGACCTTGTTAGACCTGGCTAACTGACCCCACTTTAAATGTGGAAATGCTGTCAAGCCATCAGAAAAGGGTGATAGATAGCAGGTCATCACAGCCCGAGAGCTACTGCTGCCATTCAGTTCATCATGTGGCTTCACCTGTGTGCGTCCCTCACCTGTACAGATGGCCTCTCCCTTGGTTGTGATGACGACAATGTCCTGGTTCACCTCAATGCCGTCCTCATACCTGAGGACACCTGGCAGCATGATCTTGGCTCCGTAACAGATGGCATTCACCTAGAGACAGACAGGTGTTACAAACAGGCCGACAGGAAACAGGAGCAGCAGAAGGTCAGAAAGACTTACAGCGCTGTCTTTCATCACCAGGCGTTTGTAGGACACCAGCAGCTTCTCCAGAGGGAAGATGACCCTCCTCAGGTAAGACTCATCTTTGTTGTGGTCGAACTGCCACTGAGCGTCCAGGACGTCGTGCATCGTGACCATATTGTCCTGAAACCAGACAGTCGCATGAGAACTCAGAGTATCACAGAGAACATGAGACGTTCTCTGTGATTCTGATGTTTGTGATGTTAGCAGCGGCGAGGCTTCAGATGTACATATGTTGTCACCTGTATCTCTGCTGCAGGTTTCTGTTTCAAAGTTTAATTATCAGACCTGCACTGAGCAGCAGGACTGAACTCAACACTTTGAGCATTTACCATTTTACCTGCACCGGCCCTTTAAAAGGGTATTAAATTCAGAGACATTCTCAGCTGCTGTAAATCACTTTCACGCTTCATAAGGTTTAGTTCATTTCAAAGAGTCCTCAGTGTTCACCTGTAATCATCAAGTTTGCCTACGACTTAGTGCACACAAACCTTTACTAAAACAAGGCCCTAGAGCAGAGTGTGAACCTCAGGACAGGAAGTAGTACTGACCTTTTCTCCCAAGACTCCGGACCGGACCCTCCTGAGTTCCTGCATCTGACCACCAACCCCAAGTAGCAGACCCAGGTGGACACACAGTGTCCGGATGTAAGTTCCTGCTTCACAGCTCACCCAGAAGATACCTGTAACACATAGCCAGGTGAGCTGCAACATCACGGCACCTTGACCACTAACCCATAACAAACAAACCGTTATAAAGTTATTATTCAATTCAATTTTATTTGTATAGCGCCAATTTACAACAGAAGTTATCTCAAGGCACTTTACAGTGTAAGGTTTAAGACCTTACAGAAAATATTTACACAAAAAATTATAGAGAAAACCCAACAATCCCATTTGAGCAAGCTTATGAAAGAGATAAACGTCAAGTGTTTACCATTTACCACGGAATGGACACAACAGGTCCGTAAAGATTAAAGACAGAGGTATTGATCATTTTCTCACCAAGCCTCCTCTCAGGGTCGTACTCTATTAGTTTGCTCTCGTAGATCGTACGAACTCTGAGCTGACGTTTCACAGCGGCGATCAGTGGCGGGCGCTGAAACAAAGCTCCAGTGAGAGTCTCCAATGCCTGCAGACAGAAGCGGGTGAGTGAGGGTCACATGACATGTGCCTGAGGGGTCGATTACCAAACAGGCTTCTCAGGCACAGATGGGCTCATTTCCTAACAATTGGTACATCTTTACAGCAGCAACAAGTTTGATCGGTAACAGGCTCATTTCTGATATTCTGCAGCCTGTTACTGTTGATCGATCTTTAAAATCAATCAATAACTCAGCAAGTGCTCTGCAGCAGGAACTTACCCGACCCAGAGCGTGTTCGCTTTCTATCGAATTGTGCAGCCGAACGATTCCCACATACTCTTTACCTGCAACACACACAGAGAGTAGTGAGGGGGCCGCTGGGTTTTTTCTGTGCCGACGTGACTGTCAGCTGGGTGGAGACAGTTGTCACCACCAACCTATTACAAAACCATTTTCTTACCTGCGCTCTGCTGTGATTTGACCAGTCGCGTGGCTCGGTCCACACAAACAATCAGACAGCCGGTGACCTTTGGGTCAAGCGTCCCGCTGTGGCCCGTTTTCTCAACCCGCAGGATTCTCCGGATCCATGCCACCACCTCGTGGGATGACGGGTTGGCTGGTTTGTCCAGGTTAATGAAGCCAGACCTAGAAGAAGAAAGGTGTTAGCATTCTAGCTTCACTTTGTACCCAAAAATTCTTGATGTTAGCATATTAGCTTTGCATGAATGTGTTTGCTGAGAAGTAAGTCAACAGCGTGATATGATACCCGATATAATCCTAATGTTACTATGTTAGCATTACCCTACATGTTACCTGACATAATCCTGGATGTTCCTCTTTAAGGGGTTGCTGCCGTTTGGTAGAGGAGTGTAATGAGCTGTGCGAATGTTCAATTTGTCAAAATTCTGCAGGAAACAAATTTAAAATCATCTTTACTGTGTTAGCAAAACAGTTTATTTTCAGACTTTTACTATGAACTGAATAACGTCTCGGCATCATGTGATCAGAACAGTAAGTCGTCTTGGCAGTCAGGTCAAGTCTGTCTCTCTGTGTGGTTTCAGGTTATCAAGCAGCAGAACGCCGACATGACACCGGCACCTCAACAGAGAGGCTCCACCCCCAGAACGAGAGCAAGGCAGAGACAAGATGGCTGCTGCTCAGCGAATGGATAAACTGATTCATCACATCACATGATCAAGACTCAAAATTATTTCATCTAGTGTGAAGTATAGTATCTTCAAAAGACCAAAGCTTACTAGACAATTTCTTCTTCAGCAGCTATTTTACCTTCAATACCCAACAGAACAGGTGAGCTCAGATGTTACCTTTAATAACAAAGGCCAGTGAGACGTGTCCAGGGCAGCAACTTTAGTCTCTGGTTGGATAAAAAAGTCTCCGCTCTGTTGAATTTCCTGTTAAAACAAATTCATATTTTAAAAAAGGTCCTTCTCATGTAATACAGTAAAAAACAGGAAAATATGCACAGTTCTCTGTAGTGAAGCTAAACCAAGTTTGTTTCCTTCATGTCCTGATCCTGGATTTGTTGGTCCCCGATTCGACTCCTATGAACCATCTGATGATTCCCAGTTTTTCAAATTTCTGTCCACTGACACTTCCTCATGATGGTATAAAAAGTCAGCTCAATAAATCCCTGGATTGATTAAATTTTATTTGTATTGCACCAAATTACAACAGAAGTCATCTCAGGGCACTTTACAGTGTTTAGGGTTTACATTTAGTCATTTATCAGACACTTATCCAAAGTAACTTACAAGAGAGGTACAAGGTACAGGAGGACAGCTAACGGGAGCTAGGCAGCTCCACACCAGCTACTGGGACCTCACTAGCTGACTAAAATTGAACACGTGGTCTTTATAACAGTCCATGGGCAATTTGAGTAATTCACTGCTGATTATTTCACATATACCATAGCAAACTCCACTTCTGATTAAATAAAGGATAAGGAACGAGAGCAACAAGAACTGGTTTAATCTAAAGTCACAATTCTCACCACCAGCCTGAGCAAATGCCTAAATAGAGGTCAGCGGTTCAGCCTTCACTTCATGTTGTTCTCTGTACTTCAACATAGGTTTTACAGAAGATAACAGCTGGAGTACTTTCAGAGTTTATTTGGGACACTTATTTCATTTAAAAAAAAAGAAAAAAAAGACTTAACTTCCATGTCTAATATCTAGATCACGTGAAACGCTACGAGAGAGCATCAAAAGGTGAAAATTCCTATCAAGTCCTATCAATGCTTGCAGACTCCAGAGGGATGATTAAATGTGAATGTGTCTTAGTTACCTTTTATAGTGCTGTTACAAAATTTGTAAGGCTTTTATAATTTGCAATGGAAAAATAAATCACTTATTTTAATATGCAGGTACTAGAACTGGGTTTGAAGAAAAAAAAAAAAAAGGGGGGGGGGGGGAGCTGCTGGTAGGTGAAATAAAGAGAAGTGACAATTTTTAAAATAGCGTCTTTTTTTCTGGACCTGCACAGCTTAATCACATCAAATCTAGTGGCTGAATAGTGAGGTGGCAACATTGAGGACCTCCATGCAGGAGACCAGGATTCCATCTCCAGTAAGGGTCCTTAGGCAAGACCTCCTTATGCTTTCCCTGCCTCTGTACCTTGTAAGTCACTCTGGATAAAAGCTTCTGATAAATGACTAAAAGTATAGCTCCTTAACTGAGAACGCAGATGACATCACGTGGACATAGTCCTACTTATAGTTTAAACAGCTTTAGCTGGGTGAGTTTTAAAAAGTGACTGATCGCAGATTTTCTGAGGGAAACCTCCATCAGTCAGCAGTGTAACTAAAGTTCCTCACTCTCCGTGCGGAGATCTGAACCAGGAACCGTTTCTAACAAACCTCTATGTTAACATGTGGCAACAGCACAACTTGTTCTTGACAAAACAAATAAAAGACACTGTCCACTAAACAATCTGGGCCAAACTGAGACAGCCTGGTGGAGCCAGATTCCAGCTCCAGGTTCAGGATGGCGACCTGTTCTTAGATCCACATGGACTCAACATGTTCAATCCTTTAATATCATCAGGTTCAACTTCACTCACCCCAACTTCTTCTTCACTGACTTTCTTGGCCTTTTTCTTCTTTTTCAGTGACGCTGCTGCAAAAGGACAATTGTCAGGACATCAACTTTGAACAGTAACATTAATCTGTTTAGTTTAATCTATTATCTCGTTTTCGATGGTAAATAACCGGTTTATTGCTGATTTAACGGAGTACAGCTGCAGCCCACGTGGCCGCTAAGACAACACGTGGTTGTTAGCATCAGTAGGCTAACCGGAGAAGCTAACAGGCTCAACTACAAGCACCAAACCGCTGATAATCGACAGATACACTGGTCATGTCGACGAAGATCGATTTAGGAGAGTGGTGAAGATTTAATGGTCACACCAGGGACACACCAGGGATTCTAACAGTTTTATCGTTTCAGCAGCCGAAACTTGCTTCAGTCTCAGCCTCCACACGTGGGTTGTGCAGGGCGCCGCCAGCTGCCCCCCAAGAAGGAAAACTCCAACATATCCTACATAACCGCAGGTGGATATATGAATTCACAAGAAACTCAATAAGACACAAACAGCTGCGGGTTTACTGCTCTGTGGAGGAAAAACATCTTTAAATCCACGCTTTTCTTAATGTATTTTGGCATAAATTAAACCAAACGCTGCATGAAGAAAAGTTCAACACAACAACAGTCTAAGTTTTAGTTATTCGTTAAATTAATCCAATCACAGAAAGTTGGAGAAAAAAAGCGTTTTCAGAAAAACGTGCAGCACACTCACCCTCTGTGTCCGCCATCTTGAACTGAGAGACCGAGCGCGCAGCCGCGGTCTTCTTCCGCCGCCTCCTCCTTCTTCTTCTGTGGTGCAGCAGAACGGACGCTGCCGCCCCCTGCTGCTTGTTTTCTGCTGCTGCTTCTCAACTCTCCACATTTCATTCTTCATGTGTTGATGCTCACTTTACGAAAACGTGATATTATGTTGTAGAGTCCAACCCTCCAAGGTTCTTCTTCCTTTTCTGAGATGATTTCTACTACAACAATGACATCAGTTAATCTGTTTCCCACCAGTCTGTTACTGTTTTCACCTGTACACCCCCCAGCCCTTCCCAAATGTTCACCTGACACCAGCTGAAGAAGGTTGTGAGGAATGGTAAAAGGTCCAGAAACAGTAAATGGATACATGTGCTGCCCACTTGTACCTAACATGGTTTATCTGTTTGCCTGTGTGACACCTGTGTGACACTTGTGTGACACCTGTCCATCATAAACAGCTGCAGCAGCTGGATGCTAATGGGACTGGACTACACACACAGAGGACCTGGTGTTCAGGAGCTGTTCTGACCCAGTTCTCATCTCAGTCTGGTTCGTTCAATCACACTTCACTGTTTCAACAACTGACTGTTTACCTGCTGCCTCATTGGCTCCGCCTCCTCACAGGTGCCACATTGACCCAGTACATAGAGGGTTAAAAACTGTAGAATAAATCTTTCTGACCAAACTCACTATTGTTAAAATACAGCTTTCATAGTGAAGAGCGTGTACTTGTACTTGAACTTGAGTAAAGACCTTGAAGAGGGACTTCTACCTATAGTGGAGTACTTTGAAGACACTGATGATCCACAATCATCTGACTGATAGTTCTGTTTAAGGAAACTCTTTATCTTCATCATCCTCATCTTCATCACGGGACGTATTTATTGTTTCTCTGGAAACAACAACATTCAGCTCCGACACTGATAATGGTCTGGTTCTGACAGAAACCAGCTCAGTTCAGGTTCAGGTTTTGGATTCTTCAACAAGACAAAAGTCAGTGAATCACTTTTGTCGTCATGCAGTAACTGAACAGTTTTTTAACAAGGATCATGTAAAACCACTGACGTCACAAGGTGTTGTTTAAAACACACCTGTATGAACCTGAGCTGGAGCTGGGGGCGGGGTTTAGTGGAACGCTTGAATATTCAGCTTTTTATTAATTACTGTTTTATCACCTGAGCTCAGTTTGTCCAAACCAGCAGAAATACATTTTATTCACTTATGTCCGAACGACTCATTTACATAAAAGATTCATTTTAAGTCACACGTCTGGAAATAACAATTAGTCAGTTTCATCATTACAATATTTCATTTAGGAGTACAGTGACACACACACACACACACACACAAGACCGAGACCAGACAGCAGCTGAACCCAAGTCGATCAATCCTTAGTTGAGTTGAGTTCTGACTTAGTTCTAATTAACCAACTGTAACTTTAACTGCTGCCTGTCAGACGAACCTCAGGGTTTTTTAGCAGATCAATGAAAACCCAGGAGCTGGTCAATCAACTAATTTAACTAATTCTTTTTTCTATAAACCAGAAAAGAATCAAAGAATCAACCAATGAGGAAAAAGAATCACAGAAGATTTGAGAAACTCATTTAAAAATAATTTGTCTTCTTTCTTTTCAACCAATCCCAGTCCTGCTCCTTCATTTTGCCGTCTTCTCATTGGCTGTGATGAAGGACTCCTTGCCGCCTTTACTCTTCATCGCCATCTTCTCCGCCTTCTTCTCCGCCTTCTTCTTCTTTGACCTCCTCATGACGCAGCACTTCACTATCACCGTAACAATCACCACTAGCACCACCAGCGCCACCACAGCGACCAGCACCGGAACCAGGACCCCCCTCAGTGGGCCACCTTCCTCAACTGTGACTGAACGTAGGCAGGCCGGAGAGTCCTCCTCGTGTGCGTTCCCGCTCTCGTCAGCGCAGACACACCTGTAGGAGCCCTGGGTGTTCAAACAGGTGTGTTTGCAGTGGGCTTCGCCGCCGCCGCACTCGTCGACATCCACACACTTTGCAGAAGCGTCTTTCTTGAAGCCAACTTCGCATTTTTGGCAGATGGTGGTGAAGTTGGCGGGAGACTCATCTGGCAGACGCCACACAGAAGGACGACCCTGACAGTGCAACTCCAGCAGATCATTGGACCAGCACTCCACCTGGACCCTGTTGTTGTCAGAATCCGGACTGAGGGAGCGGGCCTCGGGGATGATTGGGTGTTCACACAAGTGTGACCCTAGAGCTGGTCCAGAGCCAGGACCAGAGTCAGGTCCCACCAATTCACGTCCAGTTGTGGGATTCAGGTCAGTTTCTGGTTCTCCTTGTGAGGGAGGAACCCGATGTTCAGGTGTAGATAAATCTCGTTGTTGTGTTGCAGGTGTAGGGGGTGCCGCTGTCTCAAGTTTTGGTTCAGATGTCGTTGGTACTGGGTCTGCTGTTGTAGTTTTAACACCGGTCTCTCTGTTCTCAGCCATTGGTCTTGTGAGTCCATCTCTCAGCTTGCAGATAAAGTGGTATTTATTCTTACAGGTAACAGCAGTGAGACTCCACCTGGATCCTGCTGACCTGTCAAACCCCCCTGTTAGTGCTGCACAGAGAACTGAGGTGCAGGTTTGCTGTGGCTCTGCTGCCCAGTGGATCACGTCAGAGTGCTCCCCGCCATCCTCTGTCCACTTGAACCCTCTGAGAGGCCGGTGAGGGAAAATGCACGCGTCCTTGGGTTTCTTCAGCCCGATCCAGAAGGTGAAATTCCCCTGAACTGAGTCAGAGATGAGCTTGAGGATGTTGCTGATTTCCTGCTTGGTGGCAAATGTGGTAAGGACACCGGGGGAACAGTTTTGCGTGGCCTGGTCGAAGTTTGCCGGGTAGCGGCTGATGTTGTAGCGTGGCAGTGAATCCGAGTCAGCAGAGACGCTTCTGAACAGGATGATCCAAAGATAAGTCCAACAGCAGTAGAGTCTGGACGCCATCTTCTTTGACTCCCTCTGAGGAAGACTCTGTCCAAAAACAGACGTTTGTGTCTGAATCTGTAGAACAGTTAAAATATATTAGTTATAAAGAAGAAAAGAGCTTTTGTGGTGTTGGACAGAGGATAAAAACATTAAATCATAAAATGAAGTGAAAGTGTTTCTCAGAGCTCTTTTCTCAGGTCGGAATTATTTTCTGTTGTTATATGCAGACGACGCCGAACTCTTAATCTGTTAACGGAATCATTTTAATAAATAAAAAGTGGACTATTCTCCACCCCTTTCACACACACAGTCGTCACACTTGTCTCAATGAGCCGTAAACAAAACCACCAACATTATTAATTTTGTCTCCATGACAACACGTTTGTTGGATGTAAACTCAGGATTTTGTGGTGAAACTCTGAAACACGAGTTCAACAAAAAGTAAAAAATGACTTTTCAATTGTTCCAACCTGCTGCCAAAGAAACTGAAGCTGCGGTGATTCAAGAATCCGGAACTGATGGGATGGCGTATTTTAACCTGTTGTCCATCAACTGTTCACAGAGACACTGTTACTGAAGCCAAAAACTAAAGCAGTAACGTGGAAGGAACTAACAAGTATTAACACACTTCATAAGACCAGTGTTCGATAGAAGGAAGCGAGGAAACTTCCTAAACGAGTCTCCTCCTGTTCCTGCTCCTGCTCAGGAAGTCATTTAAACATTTGCATGTTTAAATGACAAATCCAAATGTAAATAATCTGTTTGTCAAATATACCAGTGGTCAAGTTCTTTTCTTACTGCTTCCAGTTTGCACCAGTCTGAAAACGATTGAAATAAAAGCAGCTGATTAAAGAAGTAAATGTGTTCTGATGGATTCATTTTAAAAAAGCATTTTTTTCAAAATCTGCAGATGAAGCTTTCTACTCTAAACTCACCAATGATCCTTCACATGCTTTAAAAAATGCAGATTGTTAAAGCTTGTTCTTGTCTGACAAACAACAGGAAATATTTGTCTGGATTTATACGTCCTCCCCAAAGTACAGTACATTAGAAAATCCATGTGGACATCCTGTGGTGGATTCAAGAGACGTAGGAGTGAAGACACAGCCTCTTACTGATCATCTGATGGATTTTTATTCTTTACTTCTCATATTGAAAATAGATTTGGTAAAAAATCAATGTTTTCTTACCATCAAACTGAGACTCAACCGTCTTTATCTGAGTCATTCACTTCCTCCTTTATGCTACTTTTAGTCTTCTAGTTCTTCCTCGCTTTGTTGAACTTTTCTCCTTCTTGTCCTCTACCAGCTTTTACTCTGTATTTTCCTCTCTCTCCCAGTTTCTGCTGGTTTTTCTCCACAGTAGCTCTGGTGACAGACCGACTAGCAGCCTCACCCCTCATCACACTCACTACATCACACCCCCGTCTTCTGCTCCAGGACAGGAAGTGTGCTGTGTCTCGATACGGTGAGCTGGTTTCCTCAGGAGAAATGCCTCTGCAGCCGGTCTTAAGATAAGAGTTTATTGAGGGAAAAATACAAGAACAGAAAAGAAAAATGAGTCCTGATGAGTCATATAAAAAAAAAAAACAGACAAAAGTAACTGAATGTAAAATACAGAAACTGCATGTCACATTCAGAAAAGAGCTGAGATTTAAAATGGCATATTTATGAATGCAGTTTGGTTCAGACAGTAAATAAATCTGATGATCAAACATCAGTTGGAAATTCATTACCAGTGCTGCATGAAAAACTTTAATATATCTTGGAAAAACATTCAAGGAACATCAGGAAAATAGAAATATTCCTTGAAGAGTTCCCTGAGATATTTGGGCAGGTGTCAAGGAGCTCAGAAAAATAGACGTCGATGGTAAAATTAAATATAGAGGTAAGTATGAGGAAGAACCCTGTGAAGGAGTATGTGCAGTTTAGGCCACACAGGCCTCAAATAAGAAGGTGGAATGACAAGAGACCTTTTGGATCTCAAGGAAGATAGAATGGGAGGAGGCCTTTTGGGCCTGATGAGATGAGAAAATGGAACAACGGGAAGTTGGCCATGGAGGCCTCGAGAGGAATAACGGCAGTAAAGAAAGATTCAGCAGTCAGACAAGAAGAAAGACAACAGAGAGGGAGAATAGATAGAAGAACCTGAACAGATTCAGGATGAGGAGGAGGAACCAGAGCTGGTCCTTGGTTATACCCACATCTCCAATTTCACAAATACAGGAGGAAGAAAAGGGAGAAGATGAAGAGCAGCACCGTAGAACAAGCAGTAAGCAGAGATGGAGGACAAATAGACAGCTGATTATGAAATGATGATTAAGACATGTAACAGTAATGTGAGGATTCGCTAGTTGGACAGTGGCAAGAAAAAGTTTTGGAATT
Source organism: Anabas testudineus (assembly GCF_900324465.2). Taxonomy (NCBI): domain Eukaryota; kingdom Metazoa; phylum Chordata; class Actinopteri; order Anabantiformes; family Anabantidae; genus Anabas; species Anabas testudineus. The sequence goes on from NC_046630.1 coordinate 190,904, forward strand.
TCATGGTTTTCTGCATTAATTCATCATAAAATGTGATCTGTTCTCATCTAAGAGTATTAACAAATAGAATGAGCCTAAATTTCTAACACAAGAAAAATACATTTCAGATGATGTACAGACATTCTCACATTATCCTGAAGAATTTGTTGATACACTTGGGAATTCATGTTCCCCTTAATCACTGCAAGCTGGCCAGATCCTGATTCAGCAAAGCAGGCCCAAATCATGACGTTTCCTTGACCATACCTTACAGTTGGGATGATGTTTTCATGATGATATGCAGTGACCTTTTTATGCCAGATGTAGAGCTGTGTGTTCCTAAAATAGATAAATTCAATTCAATTTTATTTGCATAGCACCAATTCACAACAGACGTTATCTCAAGGCACTTTAAGGTTTAAGACCTTACAAAATATAACAGTATACAGAATTATATAGAAAACCAAACAACCCCATTTGAGTAAGCTTTAGGCAACAGTGGAGAGGAAAAACTCCCTTTAGAGGAAGAAACCTCCAGCAGAACCAGGTTCATAGTGGGCGGCCATCTGCCTCGACCGGTTGGGGTGAGTGGAAGGAGAAGAGAGAAAAAGAACAGCAGGCAATAAGACAACAACAAGCAGCAAGAACATTGGGCAGATGAACTGGATTCTGGAGATGTACAGCTCCAGGCCGAGGATACCTGCAGAAAAGTACAGCGAGAGGGAGACAGAGAGGAGGAAACACAACTACAGGAGAGAGAAGACACAAAGTTAATGACATGCAATGGTGGAATTTGAATGGATAGAGGAGAAAGGATAGAGGAGAGGAGCTCAGTGTATCAGTAGAGGTCCCCCAGCAGACTAACCTATAGCAGCAGAACTAAGAGATGGTTCAGAGTCACCTGATCCATCTCTAACTATAAGCTTTATAAAAAAGGAAAGTTTGAAGTCTAGTCTTAAATGTAGAGACGGTGTCTGCCTCCAGAACCTGAACTGGGAGCTGGTTCCACAGGAGAGGAGCTTGGTAGCTAAAGGCTCTGCCTCCCATTCTACATTTGGAAACTCTAGGAACCACAAGTAAACCTGCAGTCTGAGAAAGGAGAGTTCTGCTGGGAAGTTATGGAACTATGAGGTCTTTAAAATATGGTTCAAGGGTTTTTAGGTGATGATTTTACTCAAATAGATTTTTCCATTTCCATTTGTTCACACACACACGGAGCTGTCCTCACAACCACAAAAAAACATAATGCACACATTGTTGAAAATTGTCCAAACGGGCAACTGTTGTTGTCACGGCGACCCAGATGCTTCCTGCAGGAAGTGAGTGAAGAATGGCAGGAAGTTGGAGGTTTTGCTAGGTGGTGCTTTGAATAATGACCTATTGTTGCCATGGTAACACTGCAAAGACGAGCCGACCCTGTGTTAATCCTCATCACATTTCACTGATTTTACCGTTTCTGAGGCTTTTACTTTGGAGGTGTATATTACTCTTCTACATAATAAATTCAGATTCTCTGGTATCACCTGTCCACATGTAGCAGATAAGCTGATTAGCTTAGCTCCTGGGTGGGACCAGATCCCAAATGTAAGCTGTTGATAAACCTGCAGGGCCAACCCCACTGGAGGTCAGCTGGTGACCTCCAGTTCACCATCAAAAACATCTGCATCAGATTTTAGTGACTGCAGTGTTTTTCATCACGGCAATGGTGAACAAAACTTGAACCAAATTTTTGTTCTTATGCTACTTGTTCACTTGAAGAAGGGTCATCACCATGGTAACGGAGTCAGGGTGGATACAGTGCCCCTAAAAAGTTTTCACCCCTTTGGACGTTTCATCCTTTTATTGACATTATAAATCAGTCATGGTCAATAAAAGTTGACGACTTCGACAAAAACAATTCTGAAAATTAATGTCAAAGTGAAAACGGGTCTCTAAGTCATCTCAAATAAAAATATATAAGGTGAAATCAGTGTTTGCATTAATATTCACCCGCTTTAAAATGATTGACCTAATCCAACAGAGGTCCAGATATTTGGGGCTAGTATTCCCACAATTAGTGAAATGAGGATTACCTGAGTGCAGTGAATGTGTCTCAAGTGATTGCAATACCTTCCAGCACAGTCACTGGTTCTTCAGTATTCCTGGCTACCATTACACCATGAAGACAAAAGAACGCTCCCAGCAACTCAGAGAACAGGTCATTGAAAAGCATAAGTCAGGACATGGATACAAAAAAATCTTCAAGGCGCTGAACATCCCCCAGAGTTCAGTGAAATCCATCATCAAGAAATGATAGGAATATGGCACATCTAAATCTGCCTAGAACAGGCCGTCCACACAAACTGAGTGTAAGAAGGAGACTGGTGAGAGAGGCCACTAACACACTGATGACTACTCTGAGGGAGTTACAAGCTTCAGCAACTGAGATAGGAGAGACTGTACATACAACAGCTGTTGCAAGGAGAAAGTCACTGTTGAAGAAAACTCCTGTTAAATCATGAATTGAGTTATAGACATGTGAAAAGACTCCATGGTCCAGTGGAAGAGGGTTCTTTGGTCTGCTGAGACCAAATTTGTGCTTTTTGTCCATCAGACAAGACGCTATGTTTGGAGCACACCAAACACTACACATCACCACAAACACACCATCTCCACTGTGAAACCTGGTGGTGGCAGCATCATGCTGTGGGGATGCAGCAAAATATAGGACAATCCTGGTGGATAATCTTATTCAGTCGGCAAGACAACTGTGGCTTGGGAAAAGATTTGTTTTCCAGCAAGACAATGACCCAAAACAACAGTGAAAGCTACACGGATGGTTTCACGACAACAAGGTGAATGTTCTGGAGTGTCTGAGTCAAAGCCCAGACCTCAATCCAACAGAGAATTTCTGGATGGACTTGAAAAGGGCTGTTCACACCTGATCCCCCTGTGACAGAGCTTGAGCAGTTGGCAGCAGAAGATTCCAGTGTCCAGATGTGCAAGCCTAACCTAGACCTCCCCACACAGACTCCATGCTGTGATTTCAGCCAAAGGTACATCTACTAAATACTGATCTGAAGGGGGTGAATATTGATACAAACACTGATTTCACCTTCCATATTTTTATTTAATTGACATAACCTGTTTTCACTTTGACATTAATGAGGTATTTTTCTGAAATGTTTTTGTCAATTACCAACTTTTATTGACTATGATTGATTTAAAATGTCAATAAAAGGATGAAACATCCAAGAGGGTGAAGACTTTTTATGGGCACTGCATGGCTAACAGACAGGGAGAGTAAGGAAAGCAGTTAAGTGAACAGACACAGCAGAGACCAGAGTTTGTGTTTCTTCTCCAGACCTTGAATTAGTCCTTTATCTCAGAAACAGCTGGCGCCAACACAGAAGACAAATCTGATGTGAAATGAAATTATCATATTAATGGTGTGACAAAGTAAAAGACAGACCCACAATAGAAACGGAGTGAAGTTCTCAGCAGCAGAGTTTTATTAGAAACAAGAATAAAGACTCAATGAAAATAGGAACTTTTAGTGTTTGATGGCTGTAAACAGAAACTTAAGGAAAGTGGCACTGCAAACGGAGAATTATGAAAGATCATGGCTGCTGAACAAACACTTCTGTGGGTTTTGAAGGTCAATTTTCATGATGTGATGTGATGCTTCAGATGTTTTTGCTGGACTTCCTGACTGCAGCTATTTAGCAAAGACGATCTGGTGTCACGTCTTTTTTGTCTCTGATGTTTGATGCATCAAACTAATCTTTCCCCGTCGTTACAAAATCTTCTTGAAGTTGTTGCAACAGCTTCATGAGACTGAAACACGAGCAGAGCACAGATCACCTGTCAGATTAAAGTGATCGACTGATCTGCCGGAGCTTTTTAGATTCAACCTTAAGTCAAGACACTATGACAGGTTTTACTCTGTCCCTGTTCCTCTTGTTGATCCGGGCTGTAAAGACGACATGAGACATCAGTCATATGAAGCAGAAACCTGGAGATCTGCAGCCTCTGTTTTTCCCTTCCACTGGATCTTAGACCGTCTTCGGTTGGTTTTCATGAACTCGGACTGAAAACTGTGGAATAGTGTCATCACGTCCACTGAAAGATTTCAGTAAAGGTTTATTTCAGTTCAGGAGAAACACTGACAGGAGCGCCTGACTGTTGTACCTTTAGTTTCCACAAGTAAAACTAAATCAGTGACTTATTTCAGAAGGTTAACATCACAACCAAAACCACAGAAATGTTCAGATGTGTCGTTGACAGTAGATTTAATCTGAAAAAGCTGAACACTGTTACTGCTGTTTCACATTAAAAGCTAAATCAAATGGAAGCTTTTATTGTGAAGCTACAGGAAGTTAGGACATTGCTCAATTGCTCATAACTTTTTTTTTTTTCTTAGTGGAAATGTTGCAGCGAGGACTCTACAGGATTCCGCGATTAAATAATAATACTGATAAACTAAACCGCAGGACAGGTGTATATTGATGCGCTGCTTCTGATTGGCCAGAACTGACAGGTGACAGGTGACCGCAGGATGTGTTGGCTTGTTAGTTGGTTGGGGGACCGGTTGTCAGGGAACCTCAGGCAGCAGACACAAAATAAAGTAGTAAACATAATGTGGACAGGTAAGGTGAGGACAGGTGAGGTCAGGCAGCACTGGAGACAGCAAGTTTCTTCAGGTGATCCATGAACACCTGCAGACTGACATCATCTGTCAGGATGGGAGCTCCGGATTCCTGCAGACGATACGAGTCATTAACACCTGAGTCGCATCTACGGGTATCTTCAAGTGGCTAACAGGTTAAAGGTGTGGGTCTTACCTGTCCCCAGGCATACATGTTGTTGTGGGTCTGGGAGGGGTTCACTTTGGAGAGCAGGAACCGAGCCTGGAAACCATCACCGTCATCAGTTAAACATTGTTCATTTCCACTGTGAAATCTGGCAGGTACAGGTGTGTGTTAGTGGCCTCACCTGGCTGCCTCCGTGCTCTGTGTCGATGTATCTCGGCATGGGGAAGCGAGTGTGCAGCAGCTCCTGAGCATCGTCCACTGGCGCCTGCAGCAGGTGTCTGAAGTTTTCATACTCGGGCATGTCCTGATAGCCGGCCTTCCTCCACTGAGCTACAGTCTGGGTTCACATGGTAACGGTGTAGATTAGTGTGTACTGTGAGTATTTATACTGATGTAGAGAACATAAAATACATGTGTAATATATTCTACATAAATGGATACATACGTGTGTTTGTGTGTGTGTGTGTGTGTGTGTGTGAGTACCTCTCCATGGTAGATGAGGATCTGGAAGAAAGTGTCCATCAGCAGGATCCGGTCTGGCAGGATGCTGCTGCTGTCCAACAAGACCGGCTGGAACACACAAACCCCTGATCAATCAGCGATCAATCAGTTTATCTCTGATGAATATTACTCCCCTTTGTACCGCATATAAGTGAGTATCAGTACCTGAGGTGAGTATCAGTACCTGAGGTGAGTATCAGTACCTCAGGTGAGTATCAGTACCTCAGGTGGGCCGTTGAATGAGTAGGCGTAGAGCACAGGTTGGATCATGATCAGGGCCTGGGTCAGGTCCTGTCTGTTAAAGTGGTGTCTGTAGTAGGAACTCTCGTCGGGACTATTGTTGAACACCTGCAGGAACGGCGAGCGGCGCAGGTGGAACATGAACTGGAAATGGACACAAACACACAAGTAGCTTGTCAGCGACAGGTGAACACAGAGCAGTAGAGAGTAGATAACATCTGCACTTTCACAACCAACTGGACTCCGACACTGGGTCTACTGAGAAGCTGCAGTTCTACAGGGAACATAAATGTTTCTCAGGGTGTTTGTGTGAATCTAACGTTTGAGGGTTATAAACTGGTCCAGATTTACTGCCTCCACTGCTCATAAGCAGCTAAACTACAGGAACTCTGAACTGATCGGGTTTGGATCTACAGTTTTCAGTCTGGATCAGTCCAGATGTTCAGATGCAACGTGAATTAATGTCACTTCCTGGGTACAGATGAACAGGTGGAGGATTACACTGTACAGCAGGTGGAGCAGACTATTATGGGGTGTGGATCACCTGAGGATAGAGGGAGAAGGTCTCTGAGAACCTGAAGGAGTTCGGGTCGTCTTTGTGATAATCTCCGAACTTCTGACACTGAACAAAAACAAAAAGTGTTTGAGTTAAAACCGGCGTCCTGATTGTTTTTTATCTGTGTCTTTAAGAGTCGTTGTCGTCGTACCAGCCTGATCAGCTGTCTGTCCAGCCACCGCAGGACGTCCGGGCCCTCCTCAGTCTCTGCCCGGTACACTGCCAACCTTGCCATCAAGATGGCAGCTGCCTCCTGATCAAATGACGCCGCGATGTTCTGGATCTGAGTCTGAGCATCTGCCCAGCTGGGGGGTGGGGGGAGAGTTAATGTTAATGTGATGTCAGTGAATGCATCACTGTCTGCGGGTCTGGGTCTTACTTCCTAGCGGTGGTGGAGACTCGGATGCGTCTCTGTCCTGATGAGTGTTGGTACTGGGTCACAAACTGGATCGCCCCCCGGCCGCCCTGGGGGATTGGAGCGTTGTGCTGCGACGCAAACACACACACACACACACACACACACACACACACACACACACACACACACACACACACACACACACACACACACACACACACACAGGTTTAAAGTGCTGCTGATCAATAATCAATCAACGGGTCACCGACCCATCAGCACATAAGGAACACTGCTAAAGACCATTAATAAGGAAGTGTGTTTGGAGCTGTGCTCGTTCGATCACCTTTGTCTCTGGTATCAGGGAGGAAACGTTCTGATTTACAGGACAAGAAATGAACCGGGCACTGGAGTGAGGAATAAACAGGTGTGTGTGGTTAAAGCTGAACATTTATGATTTATCTTCGAGCTGGTTTGTATCTTTATTCTCATCATGTCAGGACAGGAATAAACACACAATAAAAACATCAACAGATGGCTGCGGCTTTAATTTCACTTTAAAGTTCTTTTATTAATGCGTGGCTAAAACTAATTAAACTTTGAACATAACAGGAAGCTGGTAAAATAGTTCTTTTCCAGTTCTTTAATTCTAAAATAAAAACGTGTCTCATATGACACAGCGGTCAGAAAAATCTCTCATCATATGAAGCCTGAAAGTCATTAAACAAGCTTAAGTCACAATCCTGCTCTCTGATTGGCTGCTTTACATGAAGCCAACATGGGCTCCTAAGTGGTCTGAGGCTGATGAGGATGATTAGACACCTGTACACCTGTTATTACCCGAGTCAGGCTGTGTGTGACACACACACACACACACACACACACACACACACACACACACACACACACACACACACACACACACACACACACACACACACACACACACACACACACACACACACACACACACACACACACACACACACACACACACACACACACACACACACACACACACACACACCACACACACACACAAGCTCTCAGGATATTGGCTGTTCAGGTGGTGTTGACTTTACAGTCAGCAGATAACCTGTGTGTCCTCCTATCATCTCAGCAGGTGAGCAACAGATGTAACGCTGCCTCCTGCAGCCCTGCTCCCACTCAGAACTGAACGGACTCAAACGGTTTCAGATTTGCTTCATTTCACTGACCTGTTTACTGACGAGACGTCTTTTCTCACAGGAACTATGTGACCACAGGTAGAACGTTATTTGATAATCCACTGATCTGTTTAGTCCTGTTTCAAGCCGTGACATGTGAAGAAGCCACCGTGGGATTTAGGAAACTGTAACTGTGAGACTTAGACTTTAGAGATCCACCGTTTAAACAAGAAAATAATCATCAGATCAATCAATAACAAAACTTGTTCCAGGAACATGGTTCTTGTCTTTGTTTGCTTTTACCTCATCTGAACAATGTGAAGATTAATAATTTGGCCAATCAGCAGCCAGATCAGACCCTGGTTCCTCCAGTGGAAACACAGTTAGGGGTCTTGGATTCTCTCAGGGCTGCTCACTCTGCAGGTTTGACTTTCCTAAATACCTGATGACATTTTAACATCATCTCACTGCTGTGACTCATCTCTGTGGTGGCTGCGTCAAACCGAGCAGCTCTGCAGGATTTACAGTCTGTTTATATCACAGGCGTCCGCTCAGGTTCGGACCTCAGAGGAGGTTTATGGGCTGTGCGTTCAGAGTCCAGGCTGTTCTGAAGAGACTGGATTTGAAGCTCAGCAGAGGAGGAACTGCAATGTGACGACCTTCACTTTAATGTAGGTGTTTTTTATTAGACATAATACTTTTTGCTTGATGGAAAGTGGAACAGATTTTCTATGTTAACAAAGTGTAAAAGCCAAGAGGAGACGTTGGTCTCAGACAGGACACGGAGCTGAAGTCTTCACTCTGTGCGTTTATTATCAGATTCATGAAGCTCCAGCATTCGTGAAGCTCCACACAAGTTCAGACCTTTTCAGTTCGTGTTGACACACATTAGGTTTGGTTCAGTCTGAAAGTTAATTACTGTGTTGGTGCAGTGGAAGAGACGTCACTGTACCTGAGACATCTTATTACCACCACCTTGTCTGTTGCTGCCTGATATCTGAAACTTTAAGAAACAACGTTTCTGGTATTACGACCCAACAGTCACCAGTCAGCACCCCCAGATGATCCTCTGTTCCTGACCACTTGGCTTTGCAGGCTCCTAATTCTACAGTGGTTGTCCATTGAGGGTGTGATATGATATGTCTGAAATGATCTACAACTGTTTCTCCACTATGTAGCATCAGATCTGGTTTTTGTCTCAAGATACCACTAATGGGTATCATTGTTTCATCCACACATTAATTTGAAAGTTGCTCTTCAACTTCTCAGCAGAATCTCTTTCTCGGTAGTAGCTGTTTATTTTGGCTGTTATCATGTAGGAGATTTCATCTAGTGGAGACTAGAGGAACTGCAGCTCAAAACATCTGGGTTCCTGCTGGTTCTAGATATAAACCAGTCCCCAAATGTCCCTGTGAGTCTGTCTGAATATGGTGGACGCTCTGAGGACGCTGTATGCTGCTCTGATGGCTCTGTCGAGCGTGGCCTCTGTCTTTGGAAACCTTCTCCTCTTAATGGTGCTCCTGTTCAACAAGGAGCTCCGATCCGACACACTGGGACTCACCCTGAGCTTCCTCCTCAGTGACATGGCTCAAGGACTCTGTATCATATCTGGCGGAGCCCACAACAGCCTCTCCCGGCCTGAAGGTTACCCAAGTGAGAGTCCCTTCTGTCAGGGCAGTGGCTTTATCTTCCTTCTCCTGCAGACTTCCTCCATCCAGTCCCTCACCTGGGCCACCGTGGATAAGTTCACTGAGATCTGCTTCGCCCTCAGCTACAGCAGCATCTGGACGGCCAGGCGGAGCCGAGCGGTGCTCGTCCTAATCTGGTTGTTCTGCCTGGTGAATGCCACACTGCCCCTGCTGGGCTTCGGCAGCTACGCCTACAGTGAGTCACGGTACCTCTGCAGCCCGAGTTTCACACCTAAGAACATGTACTTTGTGTTGCTGTGGATGTTGCTGGGCATTGTGGTGCCAATCCTCACCATGTGCTCTCTGTACGGATACATTGTCTACGTGGCCAGGAAACAGGCCAGGAGAGGAACATTCATGTGCAACGACTTGCACTGCTTCTACGTTCCTGCCAACAACTACCTGAGAAGTTCCATTGTGATGGTCACAACCTCAGGTGAGTTGATGCTACACCCTGATTGGTCACTGAGACAATGATTTAAATTCTCTTAACTTTTCTTAAATAGTTTAGAGACCCATGTTTCCAAATATCCTAATGAAGCAACAGATGCAACTAGACCTTTGCATAAAACTTTGCAAATGTATAAGCCTCTGCCATTACACCCTAGACATTGGAAACTAATCCAGCTCCCTGACCCCAAATTTATGCAGCTTGTCCCCAGACTTTTACAGCCAGTCTGCTGGTGGACTGCTAGTGTTTGGTAGTTTCTGACCTTGTCATCTGGTACCAGTTTCTTGTCTGGTTTCAGTGTGTTTGCTGGTCTGCTGGCTGCCCTACATCTCAGTGTGTCTGTACGAGACCTTTAGTGGTCAGCACAGCCCCGCAGTGAGCTCTTCCCTCTCCACCTGGCTGGTTCTGACCAGCGCCGCCCTCAACCCCTGGATCACCTGCTTGACACACACGTAAGTCAGACTCAGCAGAGTTAAAGATTATAAGGTCACTATCATAGTTTGTGTCCAAATTATTTGCAGATTTTGTCCCTACATAAATGTCCGTCTGCTGTGAAGCAGCACTGAAAAATTTCGATGCTGCTTTCATGACAGCAGGTACAGGGCAGCGATGCGTCAGAGTATCTGCAGATTTATTCAGAGGTGTTCGACTATCGGGACACCGTTGGCTTCCCGCCCACAGAGCTCTACATTTCAACTGGATGTGACGAATCGCATCAGCACAACAGCAGTGAGTCCACTGCCGTCACCAGAAACACCAATGCCACAGTGACCGACAAGATAAACACAACTGAAACAAACATCCCCCTCGTCATTATGACCAGTCCGTGAATCCACGGATGGACAAAAATACCTGCATCTGCAGAGACAACCAGATAAAAGTGTATTCTGGGATATGTAGCTCCTCATTTCCTCATACATTCATTTTTCATAACATTTGTATTTCTGCTTTGCAAAGGATGTTTCAGGCACCAGACAGAAACTAAAAATAAAATGGGACCAGCATTTATAAGCAGAGTAATTAAGTGAATGTTGATGTAATTTGCTAACTCAAACATTTGGACAATATAAAGTTAATGTTTAAACTCATACACACGTGTTATCTAAGCAGCAGTGATGAGACAAATCAACTGTTAAAGTAACAATTCTCAAAAACCTCAGCTGAGATAAATGTGGTAACATAAATAATGAACGAACGATAAAAACTGAATTTATAGACATGTTTATATTCCTTGTTTTGTGTGGGTTTTCATCTTCAGTTTGTTCCTAAACCAGCAAACTCACCTGTGTACGGCAGTGACCTGTTTCTAACCAGATTCTTATAATGAGATACCAACAGATATAGAACTGAGAGGATGTGGCTGTGTAGTTGTAAACACTTAACATGTGTCGCAGCCCATGTGTTTCATGAATCAATAAAGTTTTATGATAATAAGATCAAATGATAAGTTGTAATTATAAGGGATAAATGATAATGTTTGATGATGTTTAAACAGCATATAATAAAATCAGCAACAGCTGACGAGGATGTGACCAGAGCCTGAGCTTTTCATTACGCTTTTCAACTGACATAATGCTTTTATTTTGTTGACCAGATCCCTGGACCAGGTGAATATTAAACTTGTTCTTTCTCGTTTCACTATCTTCTGAGTTACCTGATTTTCTGTTTATTTTATTGTGTGTGTGTGTGTGTGTGTATGTGTGTATGTGTGTATGTGTGTATGTATGTATGTATGTATGTGTGTATGTATGTATGTATGTATGTATATGTATATATATATATATATATATATATATACACCGAGCTGAGCAAGTGTAAAGGACAGAGGTCAGGTGTTTATACCTGGTTGACGACCTCGAAGTAAAAAGCCAGAGTGGTACTTGGATCCAAACCACAGATCTTCCACTGACACGTTCCTCCTGTCCCGATCTCCTGTGAATACACATACATGACCTGTTAGAGTTCACCTGTATAGCTGCACACCTGTCCTGGACAGGACTAACAGATCAGATGCATTTAAAGTTTAAAGGTCAGCAGCGTGTTTGGACGTTACATACATTCTCTGAGACACAGGGTCCTTTGGCATTCAGAGACACACAGGGTCCAATTGCTCCAGACACTTTAATCTCTCTGGATGTCTGAAACAAAACAGCTGTAATGTTACTCACCTGAACAGGTGACCTGAGCCCCCACTAAAGATTTCTGCACATCAATATTATGTCATCAGCTTTGTTCTACTCTTTGTGAGCTTTGTGACAGTTTTGCTTTATGCTGTTGGATCATATACATAATAAATACAAATACAAATGATTCATCTTTTCTAATGTCTCAGGTTATCACCTGTTGTTTATCAGCTGATCAGCCGCCTGATTAACCATTAAACACGGTTTCCCGCCCTCACACTGCATAACGAGTTTGTGGTTCGTACCTTGACCTCCAGTGTGGCAGAGAAGGCCATCTTGAAGGATCCCTGGACGTCTTTGGTGAAAACTCTCTGGAAGGTTTGTTTAAAGAGAGATGTGTTGAAGGAGTCGGCCATCACCATGTAGCCCCTGCAGAGACATAAACGTCACAGGTAACGTCACAGGTAACGTCACAGGTAACGTCAGAGCATGTCATCATTAGTCATCAGCAGCACAGTGGCACCAGGGTTTGAATACAAACATAATTAGCTCAGTTTTGAGAATCTTCAACAAAATTTCAATGTCTGTTTTGAGTATGAACTGTCTCATTGCTGCCTTGTTCACAGTGCTGAGCCACAGCTCAGTGGAACTAGATAACGAACAGCGGCAGCTTCTTCTTGAGTTGAAAACCAAATTGAAAATGAGCTAAAAGACGCTCAGCTCTGACTGTGACCTGCTGCAGATGAACATTAGCTTTCTGCTAATGATCTTTAACGGGTAATACAAATTAGACGTGTGCGTACCCGGTGTAGTTGGTGCAGCACTTCATCTCCAACATGCCGGTCTGATCGAGAGCACAGGCGTAGATGTCGATGATGTGACTGTTAGCGGATGCTCTATTAGCCAGAGACTCATAGTGCTACAACAGAAACACAGCGATCCGGTTCATACCAGACCTGACTCCCATCACAATGAATCACTGAAAAACTGTGGATCACACCAGACTCCAGAGTCTGACATATAGTGATGTAGAAACAATTTAAGATCAGATAAAACCACACAATATCAAAATATTACTATTACTACTACTTCTACATAAAACATCCGACAGTAACATCAGATAAAAAAATCAGTGAGGACATGTTGGAGTCAAACACAGCTGATTGTGAAATTTCATCAGTTGATATTCAGTAAGTCAACGCCAGCTCTCGTTCACCTTGGTGGCTTTCTTCATGAACTTGGCGTTGTCCTTCTCGATGTCGTGCCAGGACCTAATGGGGGTCTTTAGTTCATCTCCCACCACCATGCCGGGACCCTGTGTCCCTGGGCCGCTGATAAACGTCATGATGCGAGCGCCAGTGTTCGGGAAGGTGCACTATGGGTCAAATAACACTGATAAGACCCCTTATCTCCAACCTCCAAATCCCAACACCATCACCTCAACACCCCTCACCTCCAGCAGGCCCACAGCAATGGACATGGCGACACCAAGCGAGCGCAGTGGTCTCTTTCCTTGCGTGACGGGCCAAGGGTCCCGCTGCAGCTCCCCCAGCAGGTCGGTCAGGTTCATGTCGATCTTCTGCACCGGCTGCAGGAATCTGCTTAAGAGAAACTGTTAATTTACCACCAATGGCAATCCCACACTCTTCACAGACAGACTCGGTTCACTTTTTCAGAAACTTCACCCGCTCCTAGCTTTTAGATTTTATGGACCTCACTCGAACCATACAGTAAACTTCTTTTACCTCGTTACAGCACCAGCGGCTGAAGGTGACTCTTTTCTGTCATCTGCAGTGTCCATGTGCGTTTACCTGTTGGACAGAGGCGGTTGAGCAGTCTGAGGTCCTCGTCCCTGAGTGGCTGAAGGTTTGGTGAGACCGAGCATCTCCTGCAGAATCACCAATAGAACTGGTTTAGAGTTGTTAGCTACACTGCAGTTTAGGATCAGCCAATCTAGACTTTCAGACGACCACTAACATTCAGAACAAGTGGACTCAGCTGAGGACCTGAGTTTTTAGCTGCTAGTCTGACGTTAAACTCAGAAGCGGGTGGTTTGGCTTCAGGCTTTGTGAGTAGACATGGACATTTGTGTGGGAGCAGTGAAGTGGACTAAGTGATATCCTGGACTTAAAAGCAGGACATGTGTTAGAAATGTGTGGCTTAAAACTGGCCTGAAAGACTATACTGTACCAAACCTTAGTTTAGAGAGACATAGGCATAAACTAGTTCTGGACCAGTTAGTAAGTCCTGCTCTACCTGCAGCTGCTTGGCGTTTAGGTCCTTAGTCCCCCTGAAGACGTAGCTTTTAGAGATCCCCTCACAGCCGAGCTCATGGACCTGAACCATGCGTCCAAAGGTGATGAGCCCCACCAGTGCAGTGGGGGGCAGCAGAGACAGGGACATCTGGAGAGACTCCTTTAGAGCCTGCAGGTCCTCATCCTCCATACAGGTGTCCACCACATACAGGAAGACCAGAGGCACCTGAGGACCCCGCTGAGGACAGAAACCAGACCAGGTTACAGAACATGTCTGTTTCTGCCTGCACCTGAGTGTATTACCTGTCTGGTAGCCTCACCTGAACCACATACTCGATGGTGGAGAACTGAGGTAGCAGCTCAGCAGGTTGGTTCACCTCAGAGATCCCAGCGTAGGATGAAGGAAACTGTAACGCAACAGAACTTTGTTAACCCTCTGGAGGTTTCTCTGTGCCATCTGATCCCACTAAAACCAGACATCTAAAACCATGGACCTGTCTCATCACACAGTCAAACAAAGCTGATTTATGGTTTAATCATAGTGATAGTGAACTGCATGACATTTAGCAGGTAACCAGCAGTGGACAATCTTTACTTTAAAGACCATTTTCACATGTACACTACATCCAGAAATTATTCACTTACCTTCTTCCAAAATGGATTAAATTATTTTATTATTTTCCTTAAAACTCTACAAACAATATCCCATAATGACAAAATAAAAGACGTTTGTGGCTCAATACTACTGTTAAACCACCTTTAGCACCAATTACAGCCTCAAGTCTTTCTGAGTATGATGCTACAAGCTTGGCACCTGTTTTTGGTCAGTTTCTCCTATTCTTCTTTGCAGAACCTCTCAGGTTGGATGGGGAGCGGTGGTGCTCAGCCATTTTCAGATCTCTCCAGAGATTATCAATGGGGTTCTGAGCTCTGGCTGGACCACTTAAGGACATTTACAGAATTGTCCCGTAGCCACTCCTTAGTTATCTAAGCTTTGTGCTTAGTGTCATTGACGTGTTAAAAGATGAAGCACCGCCCCAGTGTGAGGTCCAGAGCACTCTGGAGCAGGTTTTCATCACGGAGGTCTCTGTACATTGCTGCATTCATCTTTCTGTGGATCCTGACTAGTGTCCCAGTTCCTACTGCTGAAAAACATCCCCACAGCATGATGCAACCTCCACCATGCTTCTATGTAGGAATGGTATTGGTCAGGTGCCGTGTGGTGCCTGGTTTCATCCAGACATGACACTTGGCCTTCAAGCCAAAGAGTTTAATCTTTGTTTCATCAGACCAGAGAATCTTGTTTTTCATGGTCTGAGAGTCCTTCAGGTGCATTTTGACAAACTGTTCCAATTCCTGTTCCATTACATGTGATTTTTTTAGTGCTTTTCATTTTTAATAAATTTGACTATTATAAATAGGAGATTTCAAACAAACGTCTTTCACTTTATTATATATTATGCAGAATTTTGAGGAAAATAATGAATTTAATCCATTTTGGCATAAGAGTGTAACATAACAAGATGTGGAAAGTTAAGTGATGTGAAGACTTTCTGGATGAACTGTAAAAGTGTTTTGATTTACCTGGTTCCTCTGGTAGCAGAAGTTACAGGCCCACAGTTTGGCTCTGTAGTCCACTTGGCTGAAAAACACAGACAGGCGGGCGTTACACAGGCGGGTGTTACACAGGCGGGCGTTAGGTGAATGTGAAACAAGTGGATGTGTACCAGAGTGGGTTGAGCACAGCGCGGCAGGTGGCACGGCTGCAGAGAACCGGTTCATATTGGATTGGGGGCAGGTCGGGTCTTTCTTTCAGGGGGGTGAACAGCGTCGCCACTGGCACCACCATTCGGGTCGCCTCCAACCGGCTGGATGGCCACACATTCCAGCTGAAACGCACGCCGTCCCGCTCTTCATTCTGAGCGATGTACTCTGGGAAGGTCGCCATGGCAACGCAGAGAGACGGGGGTCAACAACCTGTCAGGTAAAAACTGGTTGGGGGGAGGTGGGGTAATTATAATTTCTATTCACTTATAAAGTAAAAAAATATGTCTGTAACTCTAATTATATAAAGTTCTGTTTTTTAATTAACTAATTCAGACATTGTCATGTTTACATAATTAACATTCTACTATTTCTAATACTACTAATATTACATTTCTACTTTGTCACATTCTTATAATTTTTAAAAGGATATATTTGATCATACAATTGCAACAAAAAATCTGAACCCCAGAAAAAGGAAAGTTGTATTAGAAGCAAAAGTGTTTGCAAAAGATGAAACTTTCTCACATTTTGAAGGTTTTTATCCAAATATGAGTTTTTATGATCAGATTAAATTGTTACTTACTCCAGAACATTTCCTCTCAACCTTCACGACAAACTCTGCTTGGATGCTTTAGACAGTTTTTTTTTTTTTCATTTTTTTTGTTGAAAATCTTTATGTTTGTGAATGTCTCAGACATTTTCATTTTTACTTATTTTGCTAAATCAAAAATCAGAAAATTAAAACCCATTTTTAATATGTCAGACAAATAGTCAAATTATATTTTGTTTAGTAAAACCTTGACTCTATACATGAATTTTGATGTTGAGTCTGATTCAATTTAACAATAATAATTATATTTATCATATTTATTTATATATATTTATCACTTTCCCACCACGGCCCCGCCCACTCCTAGACTCCAACCAAACTCTGTTCAATTTTCTGCGTATTTAAAGTAGAAAAATCACGCATGGTTAACCAGGTTTCAGATGTCTGTAGAACAGTAAAAAGTCCCTCTGAGTAGTACTGCAGAAAATGGACACACCTTACGTACTTCAATACTTTAATACGGCAGTAAAAGCAGTAAATGCACTCAGTTCTGTTTCCACTGCTGCTGGTAATCGATACGATAATCAATGAGATCAGCTGGTCATTAATCTTTAACTTCAGCATTTAAAGTCCAGCTCAAGTCAAAGATGCTGCGTCAGTTAACACGTCGACGTCAGCAGGCACCTGTATGACGCTACCAGGTGTTTGTCTCGCCTGAAACTGGAACTTTTACCTAAAACTGCCATGAAATAAAAATGTTCAGTTCAGTTAGCCTCGAAGCTAACGGCTAACAGCAGCTAAACTCCGCAGGTAAACTGCAGCGTCATCAGAGCCACACAGGTGACAGGTAGAGGACCGATAGACAAGTGAGCTGCCGGAGTCCTGCTGAAGTTAGGGGTCTGTCAGGTCCAGGTGAGTCCGGGTATCAAAGAAAATCGGTGACTTACCGCCGCTCCGCCGCTGCTGTGGCTCCTCTCTACTGACAACGCAGCAAAACAATATGGCGGCTGCCCGGCGCCACGTCAAGACACAGAGAGGACCAACATGCAGAGGTCTCACTCTGAGCGATATTCAGCGACGCCATTCCTGATTCCTGCTCAGAGGGTGGAAAGACTCAATATCGGTCTGCTGTTACAGGTAGAACCCTGGCTGGTTCTGAATGGACCAACCAGACCTGGGCTGCAGGGTCCAAGAAGGCCCCTGACTGGGCCTCTGTATGAAGTGATGGTTACAAAGAACAAATAAAAACAGAAACAGTACAATGCAGAGAGATTCAACATAAGTACGACAAGGCACAAAGTGATCAGAGACAGAATCTTCTAACCTGTGTTTCTTATTTCGATTGTTTTCAGCGTTAAAACAACTACAGACCACCCCCCCACCCCCCGCACCACAGAGGATTTGAATGCATCTCTGCAGAAGTGACATGGAAGAGATGGCACATTGCCCATCGGAGTGAGTCCTCACATTAATATAAGCTCTTTGCTCATGCCCATCCAGGAATTTATTAGGAGACTGATTCACAGTGAAACTAAAGCGTTTAGAGGGAAAACATGAAAATAAGGATTATTTTTGATTGGTAGGAAAATTAGCACTTGGGTTGTACTTTACTTTGTAAGTCAAAAATACTAAATGAGGGAATAAAAATCAACAATCTCAAGTTGGACAAGAAACTATTTGGATTCTCAAATGTACAGTGTGTACTGAAATGTGGACTGTTAAATATCAGATGTCTCTCGTCTAAATCCCTGTTAGTAAATGATTTGATAACTGACCATCAAATAGACTTATTCTGTCTTACTGAAACCTGGCTGCAGCAGGATGAATATGTCTCAAGTCAACCCCCTCAAGTCATGTTAATTATCATGTTCCTAGAAGCACAGGTCGGGGTGGAGGAGTAGCAGCAATCTTCCACTCAAGTTTATTAATCAACCCCAGACCTAAACATAGTTTGAATTCATTTGAGAGCCTCACTCTTAGCCTCTCTGATCCAAACTGGAAAAGTCAAAAACCAGTCCTGTTTGTTATTGTGTACCGTCCTCCTGTCCCTTACTCTGAGTTTTTAACTGAATTCTCAGAGTTTCTATCTGATTTAGTTCTTAGTGCAGATAAAGTCATTATAGTGGGTGACTTTAAGCGCCATGGTTCAATTCACAAATCCGTAGCTTAAAGCAGACATCATGTAAGCTAGATTTAGATGAATCTTGCCTAACCTGGAAAGATAGTTTAATAATATATAAAAAAGCCCTCCGTAAAGCTAGAACCTCATATTACTCCTCATTAATAGAGGAAAAATAAGAACAACCCTAAGTTTCTTTTCAGCACTGTAGCCAGGCTGACAAAGAGTCATAGCTCTGTTGAGCCTAGTATTCCCTCAACTCTAAGCAACTATGATTTCATGAATTTCTTCATCCTCCCTGCATACGACATGGATTGTACAACAACTCTAGATCCACGCTCGTACTTAGACTGCTTCGTCCCCGTAGATCATTCTGAATTAATTTCAGTAATGAATTCCTCTAAACCATCAACATGTCTCTTAGACCCCATCCCGACTAGACTCCTCAAAGCTGTCCTACCTTTGATCAGCACATCCATACTTAGATCAGATCAATCTGTCTTTACAAATAGGTTACGTACCACAGGCTTTTAAGGTTGCTGTAGTCAAGCCCCTACTCAAAAAGCCTACTCTGGACTCAGGAGTTTGAGTAAATTATAGACCAATATCCAATCTGCCCTTTATCTCTAAAATTCTTGTAAAAGTAGTTTCTAAGCAATTGAACGACCGCCTGCGCAGTAATAACTTGTATGAAGATTTCCAGTCAGGATTTAGAGTACATCATAGTACAGAAACAGCACTGGTAAAGGTCACTAATAATCTATTTAGCATCAGACAATGGACTACTCTCTATACTCGTCATGTTAGATCTTAGTGCTGCATTCAACACTATAGATCACAACATTTTATTACACAGACTGGAACATGTCATTGGGATTAAAGGAACAGCACTAGAGTGGTTTAAATCGTATCTATCGGATAGATTTCAGTTTGTACATGTTAATGATGAATCTTCGATGCACAGCAAAGTTAGCTACAGTGTTCCACAGGGTTCTGTGCTTGGACCGATTCTTTTCACTTTATATTTGTCCCCTTAGGCAACATTATTAGGAAACACAAATTTCCGTTGTTATGCAGATGATACCCAGCTATATTTATCTATGAAACCAGGGGAAACTAATAAATTAGTCAAACTTCAAGCTGCTTAAAAGACAAAGGCCTGGATGTCCTCCAATTTCCTTCTCCTAAATCCAGAAAAGACAGAGGTTATACTGTTTGCGCCTAAAAATCGCAGAGACACTATGTCTAAACACATTCTCACCCTTGATGACTTAGTATTGGCCTCAAATAATACTGTAAGAAATCTTGGAGTCATCTTTGACCAGGATATCTCCTCCCTGGGGGAACTCTACTGATACACTGAGCTCCTCTCCTTTCTCCTCTATCCATTCAGATTCTACCATTTCATGTCATTAACTTTGTGTCTTCTCTCTCCTGTAGTTGTGTTTCCTCCTCTCTGTCTCCCTCTCTCTGTTCTCCTCTGCAGGTATCCTCGGCCTGGAGCTGTACATTGGGTTTTGGTTGCCTGCTGTTCTTTTCTCTCTCTCCTCTTTCCACTCACCCCAACTGGTCGAGGCAGATGGCCACCAACTATGAGCCTGGTTCTGCTGGAGGTTTCTTCCTCTAAAGGGAGTTTTTCCTCTCCACTGTTGCCTAAAGCTTGTTCAAATGGGATTGTTGGGTTTTCTATATCATTTTTTGTATAATTATTCTCTGTAAGGTCTTAAACCTTAAACACTGTAAAGCGCCTTGAGATAACTTCTGTGGTGAATTGGCGCTATACAAATAAAACTGAATTGAATTAAATTGAATAGTACTGTGTCTAATGATATGCAGGTTTGAACAAAGTTTAAATTTAAAGGAGCTTCTTATTCCTGTGTTTTTGTCTGAAATAAAAAGACACTGCAGGTTTAAAATGATGAAATACAAATCTTTATTATGACAAAAATACTGTCACCAACATCATCATCATCATCATCATCACCTCGTCCAATAAGGACTCTGCTCTGTTTGAATCTTATACACAAACATCTTCAATTTAAATAACAAGGCCCAAAAGCAACAAGCAACAATCTTCCTCCTCTTCTTCATTGCTTAAAGGAGCGGTCCAACATTTTTATTTTCCTTCGGATGAAAACTGAAGACGCTTCAAGAAATGTTAAACTG
Organism: Anabas testudineus; assembly: GCF_900324465.2. Lineage (NCBI taxonomy): Eukaryota > Metazoa > Chordata > Actinopteri > Anabantiformes > Anabantidae > Anabas > Anabas testudineus. The sequence goes on from NC_046630.1 coordinate 211,613, forward strand.
TTCCTTTAACTTCTTATTTTCTAAAGCAGAAATCTTTGTTTCTGGATAAAAAGCAGCCGAAATATCCTCCTTTTCCTCAAGGGGGATCCATAAAGTATGTCATTTATTATTATTTTATTTTGTCTCTTTAAGCCCCACCCCCTCCACCTGTACCTGTCTGGAGGCAGGGCTATGTGTTTAGGTTTTAAGGCAGCCTATTGGTCGGCAGTCACATGTTGTTGAATCCCATCATGCCTTTCATGTTTCCAGCAGCTCCCTGCTGAAACTGACGCATCATGGACTGAAGACCAGCCATTCCACCTTAAAAACAGAAACCAGAGTGAATGATTAGTAATCAAGATTTCATCACTGGTCCCTGGAACAAGCCTGAACCTGGACACGAGGAGCTCAGTCAAGGGTTCAAGAGCAGGTCTCACCCATGTGGTGCAGGACTCGAGGGTCCATCATCTTGGCCATCTGCTGGTTCAGTTTGGCCATCTGAGATGGGTTCACATTCTTGGACATGTCTCCTCCTGAAACAGACCATCCACACGTCCCGTTACGGCAGAGACATAGGGTCAAACCCTCAGTTCCCCCACCCCCCACCCCTCAGAGACCAGGTCCTGCTGAGTTTACCTTTGAACAGCCCTTTGATGCCCCCCATCTTCTTCACCATTTGGGCGAACTTGGTGTACTGGGTCAGCAGCTCCTGGACGTCTCTGGTGGCAACCCCAGACCCCCGGGCCACTCTCTGGATCCTGTTGGGCTGCTTACTGAACAGCTTGGCCCCATCTTTACTGTCCAGTTCTGCAGACACACACAGACCAGTCAGACCAGTGGTGTGGACTTAGTTGGATCTAACTGAATGTGGATTCTGGTCTTCTCCCTACAGAGGGTCTGAGTGTGTCCACACAGCTCTGGGTTTACCTGCACTAGACATTCAGGTGCAGAAAACTAATTCACATCTAACGGGACTGATGCACCGTGGGGAGGATCCTGAACCCAGACAGTGTCCAGCCTCCGTTCTGAGATCCTGGTTTTCATCAGGTTTATTTAACAACAAACTGACCTATATATGAACCCATGGAACAGGCCCAGGCTGTCCACATCAGGAATCGTCAGGTTTCAATACCGGTAATATTGAGAAGGTGTCAGTGTCTGTCTTTATAACTGTTCAGTTTATGACCTGACAACTCTGCGATGGTAGAGTTTGGACCTTTAACACCAACAAAAGCGTCACTTAAATGTTATCGGAACCAAACAGATTCTGACTTTATGTCACCGTGGAAACACCGGCGGTGTGTTACCCTGGTCGTTCATGCTGTCCATGATGGTCATCAGCTTCTTCAGTCGGGCCATCGACTCCTGTTCATTTCCTTTACTCATGAAGTCTGTGCCGAAACCAGGAATCATCCCCTGAACACAGTAAGAACAGAGAGCCGCTCAGCTTCTACTGCCGTGAAACACAAAACACAGACAAGTCTGTGCGAGTCCAGTTAGTGACTCAGGTACAAGTTAGTGAAGCAGATCCTTAAGTCCTTAAATCCTTAAGTAACTCGGGCGTCACCACTGTCGACACGCTTACCATGATCTGTCCGAACGGTCCCATCTTCATGATGTTCTGGAACTGCTCGTACATGTCTCTGAGGGTGAACTGACCTGAAGGTCGGAGGTCACACATCAGTCATCACACCCATAATGCACAGCGTGTTCTTCAGGTGTGTTTGGTCAGTTTCTCACCGTGTTTGAGTTTGTCGATCAGCTCTTCGTTGTCGTCCAGCTTGAGCTCGTTCACTCTGTCGATCAGTCCTTCGATGTCTCCCATTCCTGACGGTAAGAGGACGAGACGCAGTCAGTGAAAACAAGTGAACTGGTCTGTGTGTGAGACGACCACAACAAAAAGGTGGATTCAAACGTCACACAAACAGAAACTTCAGTGTAAATTTTGAAAGATTTCAGTAATTACGACTATGTTTCCAGTTCCAGAATCCAGTTTTGAATCCTTTATCAAAGGACCAAGTCTAAAAAAATAATAATAATAATAATGTATACTTCATTGATCCCCTTGGGGAAATTCGTTTTGGACAGCTGCCAGACTGAGTTGGCGCTACTACGGGGTTTCGGTGTCTTGTCCAAGGACACCTCAGCAAGTAGCCAGGAGAAACCGGGAATCGAACCACTCACCCGGGGATTCGTAGGCAACTGCTCTACCACCTGAGCTACTGCCGCCCCTTAAGAAAGTACAGTTTAATTTTACTTCATCTAAAGAACACGGTAACTTGAGAACATTTAAACTGTGAAACATGAAAATTGCTGAAACTGAAAATGTGAAGGAAAAGTTTCATATCCACATGTAGGTATTTAACAACTTGGTACCAGATCTAAAATGGAACCACCTGTCAGTACATCATTAGGTTTTAGTAGTCTTGATTTTTCTTTCAATCAATGAGTCTCCGCTGTGAGAAGTGGAGATGTTACCGAGCAGTTTGCTGATGAAGGGCTGAGTCTTAAACGGCTCGAAGTCATCGATGTGTTCTCCGGTCCCGATGAAGATGATGGGACTCCTGGTAGCTGCCACGCTGATGGGAAACAGCAGAAGAAGAAGAGGGTTAACACCAGCGAGGTGACGGAGGCTGTGACATCATCATCAGCAGAGGACTAGGGTCTTACGCGCTCAGAGCTCCGCCTCCTTTGGCGTGTCCATCCAGCTTGGTGACGATCACCGACGCCACGTCCACTTTGTCTTTAAAGGCTTTTGCCTGAGCCTCACAGGCCTGGCCGATTGACGCGTCCATCACGTACACGATGTTGTCTGGTTGCTACGATGACAACAGGAGAAATGACCGTTACCTCCGATGCTTGGTCAGATCTGTGACAGTGCAGTCAGGGAAGTGCAAACCTGCAGCAGTATGTTCAGGTACTCACCACAGCGTTGGAGACCTGCAGCATCTCCTCGAACAGCGAGTCTTCCTGTTTGTGTCGTCCACTGGTGTCCACGATAATGATCTCAAAGTTCTCAGCTTTGAACTTCTCTACGCCCTCTGAGGCGATCACCACCGGGTCCATCTCTGTGTAACTGAGCACAACACACAGAGTTAACAGCAGGGGGCACTGTGTGATAACCTGCTTAGGGTAAACTCACCTGCCGTAGAAGGGAATTCTGGCTTTGGTGGCGTTTTGTTTGAGCTGATCGAAGGCACCTGGACATGGAAACAAGAAAATGTTTTCCTGAAGAAAATGTGCAGTTTGCTGTGGAAACATTTAAGATGCCTCAAATACTAAAAGTTAGTGTTCAAATCAGTTGCTGAGACAGGCACTGATGGACGCTGTAGATTAGTATTTGAGCACTGAAAGCAGCTGAAATGTGATGTGACGTGCTGAATCTCCTGTGAGTCTGCACGTTTTGGTGCATCACACAGAAGTGTTGGGCCCACAAATCTGGGACTGTGTGGTGGATGGGTTCTGGTTTAAAGGTTGAATGAAGCAAGAGTAGGCTAAATATTGGTTTCCTGAATGTGAACATTAAGGTAATTTTATGGAAAATTAAAAGTTAAATATGTCTAAGTTTAAATTCATGTGCCAAGTGACTGCAGGTGCCTGAAGCGTCATATCAGGGGTTTTGAAAGCAGCTAAAGTGTTGTTACCAGCTCTGAAGGTGTCGGCACAGATCAGACAGGTTTTCCAGCCTTTCCTCTGGTAATAATAAGCGAGCTGCAGGAGAAACAGACACGTGAGGAGGTGGGGCCTATGTGCACAGTGGAGGTGGCAGGAGGGTCCAACCGCAGACCTCAGTTCTGGGGACACAATGTCTGCGAGCCAATCAGAGAAGACTAGGGTCCCAGACATGAGGTGCATCACTTCCTTTAGCAGAGATTATATTCAATGTTGAATTAATTTTCCCAAACATTTCAGTGTTTTTGTACCTGACTTTATAGCTGTCAGCTTTTATCACGTCACATAATATATGACAGCACCAAATCATTGCTTCGGGTTAGTTTCATTTGTATGTTACAGTGCATCCAGAAAGTTTTCAGTGCTCAACTTTTTCCACATTTTGTTCTGTTTTTCCTGCATGGATTAAATTAGTATTTCCCTCATATTTCTACAAATAATACAACAAAATGACAAGAGGAAATAAGTTTTCAAACTTAAATAAAATTTAAAATAAAAAATAAAATCACATGTACATAAGTATTCGCAGTTTTTGCTGAGGCCACTGTGCTCTTCAGAACATTCGATGCTGCAGAACTTTTTCTGTACCCTTCCCCAGAACTGTGCCTCGATAATTTCTTGGACTCCATGGTTTGGTTGGTTAACTGTGGGACCTTTTACAGGCAGGTGTGTTTCTTTCCAAATCATGTCCAATCAACTGAACTTCCCACAGGTGGACTCCAAACAAGATTTCAAACAAAATTATCTTATTTTGTCACTATGGGGTATTGTTTGTAGACGTTTGAGGAAAATAATTAATTTAATCCACTTTGGAATAAGGCTGTGTGTGTAAAATATGTGGACAAAGTTAAGTGATGTGAATACTTTCAGGATGCCATGTAAGTAACAAAGAAAACTTTCTATATTGTAGTTAGCATTAGCTAATGTCAACAGCTAGCATCACACGTCTGCTCTCAAACATGCACCGACCCTGAAACTTTAAGACTTTAACCAGGTGAGCTGCACGTGACAACGCAAACTTCAGCTCGAGAGTTAACCGGACTTTATCCTGCGAGGTACCTGGTATAAAGTCTGCGTAATGTCCGTGTGAGCCCAGGTGTGAACACAGCAGTGTATAGTCCAGAGTATTCACAGTAAGTGAGGGGGTTACTTTCAGCCGGTCCACTCAGCACAACATCAGAAAGTTTAGGTGTTAAAAACCATGACTGTTTGTCTGGTTCAAGATGCATGTGTGAAAACTGAGGTTAAGATCTACTTTTACATTTACTTGTTTATCCAAAGCAACTTACAAAGGTACAACTCTGTCTAAGGACCGCTACTGGAGGTAGACCACAGCTGGGATTCAAACCCTGGTCTTCCGCATAGAGGGTGGTGATCTTACCACTACACTATCCAGCGCTATCGAGATCTAATGTCTAAACATTACACTCATTGTGGGGCTTTCTCCCTTAAAAGGGTGTTAAATGCAGCCATAAAATTAGTGGCATATTTTATTTTGTACTTTTGTCTGGAAAGGAAGTGACACACCTCACATCTGGGATCTTACTCTGACTGCATCGCAGACCTCGGGTCCCCAGAATTGAGGTCAGCAGTTGGACCCTCCTTGGAGGTGGGGTTAATTTTCAGGTGTGTGTGTGTGTGTGTGTGTGACGTTACCTTGGAGCAGGTTGTGGTTTTCCCACTGCCCTGCAGACCAACAAACATGATGACATTGTTCTTTCCTTTAGTGGGAGTCCAGGCCTTCACTCCAGGGTCCACCAGCTGCATACACAGTACACACAGTATTACAAACGGTACACACACAGAGACTGGTGGTGGCCTGGTGGCTCAGTGGGTAGATCATCTGCTTTAAATGGAAGAAGGTTCGGGGTTCAAACCCCTGTCCTTGAGCTCCACGTTAGCTCCCCGGGCGCTTCAGTACCAGTCACAGTAAAATCAGTTCCAGTCTTTGTATAAAAACCTGAACGAGGAGACTGGGTTGAAAAACTGTGAATTGGTCCTTTACATATATTTGCATCCTGTTCTCAAACAGCCTGGAAACTCAAGATTTAATTCCCTGATTCTTCCAGGTCTTTTTAAGGACTGACCTTGACAAGCTCCTTGAAGACAGCATGCTGGATCATCCTCCTCTTGTTCAGACCCGAGGCCATCTCCTCCAGATCTATGGCAGACCTGTAGGGACAAAAACCACAAACAGTTGACTCAGTACTGCTGGACCGGACCAGACTGAGCCAGGTTTAGGTTATGGACCAGGACTAAGGTGTGTGGGACTCACTTGACATTTTCTCTCAGCTGTTTGACGAGTTTGATGTTGACGTCGGCCTCCAACAGAGCAGCACATACCTCCTTTAACATAGCATTCAGCACCTGAAACAACACAGACAGGATTAGAGTCGGAACTGGATTCACGTCTCAGGACTGGGCTCTCTCTGAGGACTCTGGCTTCAGTTCGGATAAAACCAGAGTTACCTCTTCATTGATGATAGTGGCATTGCTGAGGGACCTCAGCGCAGAGGTGATCTTCCTCCCCAGGTCGGCTAACACCATGTTGGTGGTCTGAACAGATCCTGAAAACATAGATACATTGAGTCAACACGGGAACCAGGAGCTTTGTTTCAAAAGAAATAGATCTCAGGTAAAACAAAGACAAAGGTGAAGCTTATAGTTAGAGATGGATCAGGTGACTCTGAACCATCTCTTAGTTCTGCTGATATAGGTTAGTCTGCTGGGGGACCTCTACTGATAAACCGAGCTCCTCTCCTCTCTCCTCTATCCATTCTAATTCTACCATTTCATGTCATTAACTTTGTGTCTTCTCTCTCCTGTAGTTGTGTTTCCTCCTCTCTGTCTCCCTCTCTCTGTACTTTTCTGCAGGTATCTTCGGCCTGGAGCTGTACATCTCCAGAATCCAGTGGACCTGCCCAATGTTCTTGCTGCTTGTTGTTGTCTTATTGCCTGCTGTTCTTTTCTCTCTTCTCTTTCCACTCACCCCAACCGGTCGTGGCAGATGGCCGCCCACTATGAGCCTGGTTCTGCTGGAGGTTTCTTCCCCTAAAGGGAGTTTTTCCTCTCCACTGTTGCCTAAAGCTTGCTCAAATGGGGTTGTTGGGTTCTTTTATATCATTTTTTGTATAATTATTCTCTGTAAGGTCTTAAACCTTGCATCGTAAAGTGCCTTGAGATAACTTCTGTTGTGAATTGGCGCTATACAAATAAAACTGAATTGAATTGAACACTAACTATCTGATTTACCTGTAAAATGTTCACCTTCACACTATGCTGTTACACACAGTCACACCTGGAGCCGTGTTCAAAGCTGAGAGTCCTGGTCTAAGAAGGATTCAGGAAACTTCTCAGAGCGACTCCAGTCACAGCTTAGTGTGACTGGTATTGTGATGATCTGAGAGAAATAGCTGCTCTGACTTTATGATTTGAATCCAAAAGCCAAAACACAACCGAGTTGAAGAACCTTCTTAAGAGGTTTCACCTGCATGTATCAAAACAGTAAACGATATGTTAACTGACTAAATGTAAGAGAGAATGTGCACATGTCAGAGTGGTCGTCACATGATAGAAGAAATAGAAAATGACAGACTGTTATGTTAAGACACAATTTAGGTGATAGTAGGATTTGAATAAATAAAAATGTATTAGCTGATACTAATCACTGTTCAGTCTGTTTCAGTAGCAGATTGATTAACATGTAGTCCACTGTGATGTTATGTTATGAGAAACCATCTTCATCCTGTAATGCTCTGATGATGTAGTTTGTGTCTCATCAGTTTTCTCAGTACCGTTGGTGAAGTCTGCTCTGTGTGGTCTGAACGTCCAGAGAAATAAATGAGGAACATGTTGGTCTCAGTTGTGCAGTAGTTGTCTGATCACTGCTGATAGAAAGTTCCAACAGAGACAGGTCATCACTGCTGCTCTGGTTCATGTTCTCATATTTTACTGTGTCGGCTGATGTGAGCAAATCTCTAATAATATCGACCACAAACATGATCCCTACATGATCCACACTGTGTGTTCTCAGTGTCATTCAGTGTTTTCTCTGTCCTTCCACCATTTTGTCATCTGATTAAGAAACTCAGGAGCCTCTTAAAAGTCCTCCTCCCTACTCCAAACTATTTTTCACCATAGGAGTTATTTTAAGCTCTTATATACTTTGTGAATAATTTTTCTCTTAACTAGGATTTAGTCTGAACTTTAAGAAGAAATTCTTTAAAAAGGATATAATTCTAAGAATTTTCTTAGAATGTGTCAACTAGGAGCAACTTTTAGGTTCAGGAAGCTTTGGGAATACGACTCCTGCATGTCAATGTCAAACAGGAGGTTTTACCTGTCCTGTTTGTGTGTTTCTGTTAAATGGGTAATATCACAGCTAACTATCTGTAAGTATATTAAAAATGTTTTAGAGGAGCTCTATTTTAGTTTTCCCATCTTGATGTAAATATTTTTCAGCACAACCCTGGCACCTACTGTCGCACTTTGTCAATAATCATATTAGTTTTCCCCTTTCTGTCCAGTTATTACTGCATCTTGTTCGCTGAGGACTGAACTGTCCAGCATCTAATAATGATTTCTATGTGAACTGGCCTTAAGATGAATTCAGTGTTAAGTTGTTTGGTGACTGGTGATTATATTTGTTTTCTTTAAATTTCACTAGTAGTTTCCTGATCCAAGTACTTCAGTATTATGTATGTGCTGATGTAGTTTTCTGCAATGACATTTACTGATGAGAAACAGTCAGCGTTTAGTGAGTCTACTGAAGTGGCATTGGCAGGTTCAGACAGAACATGTTTGAGTTCAGTAAAGACAGGATAAGATTCGGGTCAAAATTATTTCAGCTGATACTTTTCAATTCCACAGCGTGAGCTGGGACCAGCCTGTTTGTATCAGTGTCTATCTCTACAGCTAGTCTAGTACAGGTGTGCCTAATAAAGTGACTACCACTCATTTCATTGATTATGTTTACACACAGTGAAATTTTGAAGTTTCACATTTTCAAAATTAGCACTCAGACAGGTCCGTTGTTTGTGGACATGTGTATGCTGAAGATTAAAGTTCATAAATTTCCCCTTTAGCAGCTGTTTGTAGGGACAGTGGAGCTCACTTTTTTCAGTTTCATCAGTTGCAGCTGTGACATAATAAACTACACTTTGTCTGAGACCTTGGTATCAGATGAAGTTCTGCTGAAACATCAGTTTACTACAACGACTAGAAAAATAAAATCAAGGTTTAAACTAATTCTCAGCGTCTCCAAAGATTTTTTTCTATCACAAGAAAGTGACATTTCTTATTGCTTGATGTTTTCCACATAAAACTGAGAAAATGACGTGCAGTTTGATCAGTAATGATCTGACATCAAGAGTTTGTTTTCGACATTTTAACGTCGTTCTGACTCAAAACCACTTTAAATTAAATCTTCAGTGAACATTTTTAGATACAGCGCAGATTAAGCTTTTTAAATCCGTAACTTCACAATAACTATTCACCTCTATCATCATTATTAAAATTCGATCCCCTCTGATCACATCACCGTATCGATAACCTGAGTGAGTGATGATTTTTTATTGGTTTATGATCAGTTGTTCAGTTTTAAACAATAACATGTCAGCTGTTTACGGAGCTAACGTTAGCTTAGCAGTTAGCCGCTAGCCGTTTAAAAAGAATGAAGATTAGCCGTTAGCTTCGCTAGCCGTGTGTTGGCTGCGTTTACATGGACACTGTCAGCGACTTAAATAGGCAGACGAACACCTGTAAACACAGTGGGAACGTTAACGGACTCGTTTACGGAGATTTCAAGATAGACTGAGCTTTCTTACCGCCTCTCGGTGAGTTTAATCAAACAACAGCACAAACTCTCAGAGGAACGTCATCCAACGTTCACGGAACCGGAAACACGCAACTCCGCTTCTTCTTCGCCTCTAGCTATATCGTGAAGTCCAAACCCATGTCCTCCACCTGCTGGAAAGGTGTATAAACTGTGTCAGTGCAAGTGTGTGGTGAAGCTGCAGATCTTGTTCTAACCTTCATCAGAGCAGCTGTCCCACAAAACCTGAGCAGGAAATTCTTAAAAATGTTAAAGGCGACACTTTCACTTGTTGGGTCAGTTTCCTTTGTGGATATTTATTAAAATGTATTATTATTATTATTATTTATTAATGTCTGAGGACATTTCACAAACAGCAGCCACCTGTACAGAGCTCGAGTTTTTCACCTTGTTATGTTAACTGACCCAGGGACAACACAGCTGGTCACTGTAATCATGAAATGAGAGCTTAAGTAAATTACGGTAACTATGGTAACAGACCATAATAATAGTAGTCATCTAAAACCAGAATTACATTCACACCATCTATGTTTCTGAGAAAAGATTTATGTTTGTGTTTCAGTTCTGATCCAGTTCATCATTAGCAGATTTAGGTTCAACGTCTTGTTCTTATTACAATGGCTCCAGATCAAGGGTTAAACAGCTTCAATGAACCAAAAATAAATCCAGATTGTAATAATCAACAGTCTGATCTGAAGAACTCAGTGATCCATGTAGAATGAACAAGGTTCTTTTTTTAAATTTGAAATAAAAACATTTTATAAAATGTTCAAAATTCACTTTTTACCAAAATCTGACTTTATTAGAAAAAAGTTTAGTCTCTGTGAACTGGTTCCAGGCCAGAGAGGTAAAAAATGTTTTGTTCAACAAGACGACATCCAGGAGGTCGGAGGTCGTCATGCTGGGCTGTCACTCTGCAGGCTGCTGCCCACCTCCCTCCACTGGAGAACCTGATTGGACAAAGTCTGCAGCTCCACTACCTGAGCCAGCAGCCAGGTGAGAGAAGTGTCCTGATACAGAAAGAGAGAGAGACATAGACTTTGTTGAACAAATGCAGGATAAATTAAACCCAGGCACGTTACCATGTAGATTTATCCTGTGCAGCCGAACCAGGATTTCCCAGTACAGCTCTGACTCAGTTACTGCTTTCACACCTACAGTACGGTAATCACACTCGAGTTTATACTAAAAGAACTGCACTGAGACCCCCAGAAAGAGGTGGTCTTGATCCGAATCACTTAGCGAACTCTGGTGCGGTCCTCCTGGTGAGAATGCGTACCGAACCAAAACGGGACCAAATGCTATGAATCGCATGATGTGAGGACTTTGGTTAGTGTGTAGATTTTCCTCTTCTTTGTTTGTCCACTAAAAACATGCTGTCTGATTAATGGAGGACAAATGTGGAGACGTGAGGAGGTGAAGTGTGTCACAGACACCAGGTCTGATGTAACGTAATAAACAATAATCAACAGGATCAAGGACCAACCTGTGTTAACATTCATAGTGAACTCATCTCCCTACTGTCACACAAACGTACAATAGTCCACAACACTTCACCTTCTTCCTGTATTTACTGCAGGAACATATTCCGGACTCCAACTCCACCATCAGCGGCTTCAGGACTGTGCGGGCAGACAGAGACTGTAGGAGTAGCGGTAAGAGGAGAGGAGGGGGGATTGCAGTGCTTGTGAGTAACAGGTGGTGTAACCCTGGACATGTTACGGTAAAGGAGCGTCTCTGTAGCCCGGACATTGAACTCCTAGCTGTAAGTCTGCGTCCATATTATCTACTGAGGGAGTTTAACTGTGTTATTGTCATCACAACTTACATTCCCTTGTCAGCCGCTCCTGAAGTAGCGTGTGACGTCATTAACTCACCGCTAACTTACAGAACCAGCATCCAAACTCCTTCATAACAATAACAGGAGACTTCAACCACACTGTGGTTGTGGTTGTCAACTGCTCCACCAGAGACAATAAGACTTTAGATTTACTGTATGCAAACATGAAGGATGCATACACCTCCACTGCTCTCCCTCCCTTAGGCAGATCTGACCACAACCTGGTGCTCCTCACCTCCGTCTACACTCCTATTGTTCAGAAGCAGACAGTGACCACGAGAACTGTAAGGAAGTGGTCTCAGGAAGCTACTGAGACTCTGCAGGGGTGCTTTGAAGCCACAGACTGGAATGTTTTCTGTGACCAACATGGAGACGACATCAATTCCATGACAGACAGCGTCAGAGTACATTAACTTCTGTGTGGACAACATCATCCCAACCAGGACTGTGAGGTGCTTCTCTAACAACAAGCCCTGGATCACCAGCAACTTAAAGGAGCTGCTGAACAGGAAGAAGAAGGCCTTTTTGGAGGGAGACAAGGACCAGGTGAAGTCTGTGCAGAGAGAGCTGAGGGTGAGTCTGAGGCAGAGTAAAGACGCTTACAGAAGGAAGCTGGAGAACCAACTCCAGCAGAACAACATGAAGCATGTGTGGTCTGGAATGAAAAAGATCACTGGCTTCAAGGAGAAGGGGAACCAGGTGGAAGGGAACCTGGACAAGGCCAACGAGCTGAACCATTTTTTCAACAGGTTTACAGAACTACCGCCCTTCATCTCCCCCTCCTCCACCTCCAGACACTCTGCTGCACCCTCTTCCTCCTCCCCCTCCTCTGTCAGACTCACAGACAGAACAGTGTCTCCACTGCTGCCCCCCCACACCCATCCTACAATGAATATCAGAGACGGTCATAAAACCACAACCGTCACTGGAACTCTTGCAGTGGAACTCTGATTGTTCATTACTCCTATCCTACCACAGTCTCGGTTTAGTTAAAGCTGAAGTTATCATGTGACTGACCAGCTGGGTGAGGTAGTCTCTGGTTCTGATCCAACTGTGGACTGACTTCAGCTTCTCTCCCAGAGTCTCAACGAAGTCCAGCAGCAGCTTCACAGAGTTCACCACAGACCTGAAACACACCATAGATCGTCCACTACAGTTTCAGATGGAACCATAGTACCACTACCACTAACACTACTCCTTCTACTACAGTACTAAAGTCCCAGCTACGGCCTCACTATCAACATAGTGACTGTAGTAGTAGCGATGTATTTTTATGTACTGTATGGTCCCACATGTCAGAGGGGGACCTAAAAGACCAGGTGGTCTCTCTGGACTCGGTTAGGGTTAGGGCATGTCTAGACTGTTCTGTGGACTGAGGCTCATCTCCTGCTACTTCACTTTTTCTTTTTGTAAACTGTGCATTTATATTTTTTATTGTTCTTTCCTCATTTTGTAAAGTGTAGTTATGTTTTTTATACTTTGTTGTTCCTCATCTTAGTATTTATGTTGTGTCTTTACTGATTATTCGTAACTCATGTACATTTCTTATTTTGTTAATCACTGTGCTGTATTTTTATTTTGTTTAGTCAATGCATCATTCATTCATGTGCGCACTAGAGGCGCAGATTCAGTAACGAATCATCAAAGTCATTATTACCTGTGCAGGTGAGCCCGGACAGGCAGGTTGGTGCGACCCAGGGGCCTCATGAGTCTCTGCCGCAGATTGTTCTGGTCTTTCAGGACATCCTGCAGGTGACCACAGAACATCTGCAAGATTTGGAACCTCCGAGCTGCAGACATAGGGACCAAACAAAAATGGGTGAATGTCGAAACTTGCTAAAGGTTCAGAAATCAGCTGCTGATACGTTGAAGTCTATTCAGAGGAAGCAGCTGTGAGCAGAAACATTTTTCAGCTGATGAAACACTCACTGAGGTAAAACGTGTGTGTAACGTCAGCGTCCTCCTTCTCCGTCTGCAGCAGCTGCATCTCCAGCTGCAGCTGACACACAAAACAACAAGTCATCCAGAATCCTCCGAACGTCTGTGTCTAATCTCGGTTTGAGTCTAGCTGCGTTTCCTGCAGCTTTGGATTTTATTTCAATCCAAGTAAAGAAACAATGGACTTCTTTTAATGTTTCCGGTCATTTCTGCAGTTTGTTGTTGTTCATATATTGTCAGACTCTCAAACACTCAGGAGTGACTATAAAGTATCGTGTAAACAGGATATGACATCACACTGACTACCTGGTCCAGTTGTCTCTGTGTTCTGATTCGCTGTTCAGCCTCGTGCAGGTGAGAGGAGAAGGCAGGGCACTGCCTGGAGGAGGCGGAGTCTAAGTCCTCCTGAGAACAAGGTAGATAGAAGTCTTGTCTGTGAGGTTTGATCCAATCAGATTCACCAAACTCTTTAAGACTGAGTATTTTGTTTTATTTTGATTTTTTTTACCTGAGATAGGGCTCCTCTGGAGACACATCTGGCCAAAAGGTTGGCAGCTGGAGTCACGGAGAAAGGAAACAGGTCCCACTGAAGCATCTGCAACTCGGAGATAAAGTGAAGTGTCAGATTAAAGCAGGAAACGTGATTAAATGTTCATGATGTTTCTAATTACTAATCACATCAACTTCCCACATGGCTTCTCTAGACCCCGTGTCCGGACAAAATAAGACTAAATCTACAAGACCGAACTGAAGAGTGGTTGATAAAATGTCTAAACCCTGCTTTGTTGTTTTCTCACAGTTCTGTGAGTCTAAACATAAAACGATAGCAACTAAAATTGGCTGATTTTTTAAGCAGGTTTCGCATTGCTAACAGCTGGGACGAGCTCGGTTACATATGTCCATGCAATAAAGAATACATTATAGTTTTTCGGAATCACTGACTCCGTTACCGGGTCTGTATCGTTACAGGACCAGTTCAATGTTTGTTTCTTACCGTTTCAACCGAACAAACTTGTCTAAAATCCTGAACCGGATCCAGCTGAACTGAACCCGCTCGATGGTTCGTTTTCTTCTTCTTTAGGTTTCACGTCCAAACGTTTTGACATCAGCGCCCCCTGTGTGCGGCTCACGACTCGCACACGTTTTTACGTCTACTGTGGAGTTTGGACCGAACTAAAACCTGGTTCGTTAATCCTAAATCTAAATAATCCAGCACATCTGACCTTGTTGAGTGACTTTCCTTTCCGCAGACCCAGTGATCAGACTCAGCCTAGTGCAGTAGCTCTGGTTAGATCTGTTGAATCTGTTCTGTTTCGTGGTTTTTGTTGTATTTGTGTTGCTCTTTCTACTCCTTCCTGTCTAGTTTAGTCTATTCTGAGAAGAAGATGCTGGAAGCGAAGGTCTGGACTCAAACAGAAAGAGTGGAAGAGAGGGTTTAAACCTTTTCTTCCTACTGAGGTCCCTGGTAAATAAGATGGACGAGCTTGGAACGCTGACTATGACCCAGTGGAAGTTTAATGAGTGCAGTTTTAGGTGCTTTACTGAGACCTGGCTGCAGGAGCATGAGTTAAACAACTTCTTTAACAGATGCACAGTAGGACCCTCAAACATCCCTTCCTCCTCCTCCTCCCCCAGACCCAGGGACAGCACACCCATTACATCTCCACTGCCAGCCCCCTGCACCCCTCCACTACAAAAGACTACCACCAAACCATACCCATCATTGGGGACACCATGGAAAATGGGATCTAGGCCCCAGAGTCCCGAAGGCCTGTGCTGATCAGCTCTGTGGGCTCCTACAGCAGCTCTTCAACCTTAGCCTGAGACAGGAGCGTGTGCCGACATCATGTCCAAAATGTTCATCTGTAGCTGCTCTAGATGTGTACAGACCGCCTTCACCTGACACATCATAAAGGTTCTGGAGAGACTGGTACTGACCCATCTAAGGCCTCAGTTTGAAACATCTTTAGACCCACTACAGTTTGCCTATTGCCCCCAGGTTGGACTAGATGATGCCATCATCTACCTGCTCCAGAGATGTCTCTCTCACCTGGATAGAGCAGGCAGCGCTGTGAGGATCATCTTTTACTTTTTCTTTAGACCCTTTAATACAATCCAGCCAGTCCTGCTGAGAGAAAAGCTCCTGAAGATGCAGGTTCACTCCTCCACAGCTTCCTGGATCACTGACAGTCAAGTCAAGTCAAGGAGCTTTATTGTCATTCCAACCACATATAGCTGAAGCAGTACTTAGTGAAATGAGACGTTTCTCCAGAACCATGGTGCTACATAAGACCACCTGACAGACAGACCACCTGACAGACAGACCACAGTTTGTATGGCTGCGAGATTGTGATTCTAAACAGGTGATCAGCACCACAGGGGACTGTCCTCTCACCTTTCCTAATGTGGACTTTATGAGGATCAGACAAGCATGGTCTCCATTTTGGGAGAAGTAGAGGTGGTGAGGGTACAAACACCTGGGAGTTCGCCTGGACCACAGACTGGACTGGAAATGCAACACAGAGGCTGTTTACAGGAAGGGACAGAGCAGACTCTACTTCTTGAGGACGTTTAGGTTCTTTAATGGAGGAACAAGATGTTGAAAATCTGAGCTTCAGATCCTGGGACAACAACAAATTAAACAAACTGATCAGGAAGGCGAGCTCTGTGCTGGGGACTTCACTGGAACCCTTGGAGTAGATTGTTAAGAGCAGGTTGCTGAACAAACTGTTGAACATCATGGTACTGCTGTGAAAAGGTAAGGTCCAGGAAGTCATTTAAGATTAAAAATAAGAGTCTAAAAACTTTATTAATCCCAGAGGGAAATTGTTTTCCCTCGTTTCAGTTGTTCTCAACACAGACAGAAAGAAAAGGAACCACAACCAGCAAAGATCCAACACCAACAAAAATACAGAATAACATCAATAGAGAGAACTCAGTATATGTACAGAATATGTAAAATATGTAAAATAGATGAATGAAAATGGATCTATATTTATAGTCCAGGGTGGAATTACAGCAAGTATAAGACACAACTATTATTTCCCCCACCCCTTACAGAGGGGGGAGGAATTGTACAGATTAATGGCCACAGGTAGAAAGGACCTCCTGTGGTTCTCTGTGGAACACTTGATGTTAATCAGTTTCTGGCTGAACGTGCTCCTCTGTCCAGCCAACACTGTGCAGTGGGTGGGACGGATTGTCCAGGACTGAGAGGAGTTTGGACAGCATCCTCCTCTCAGCTACAACATGTAGAGGGTCCAGCTCCACCCCCAGAACAGAGCCAGCCCTCCTAATCAGTTTGTTTAGTCTGTTAGTGTCTGACACCTTCATGTTGCTGCCCCAGCAGACCACAGCATAGAAGATGACACTGGAACCACAGACTCATAGAACATCATCAGCACGGTGCTGCAGACGTTGAAGGACCTGAGTCTCCTCAGAAAGTACATCAGGCTCTGAGCCGTTTTGTACAATGCTGATGAGTTTTTGGTCCAGTCCAGTTTGTTGTCCAAGTACACTCAAGGTATTTGTACTCGGACACAACCTCCACCTCCTCCCCCTGTATAGAGAGAGGGATGACAGGACTCCCAGATTTCCTGAAGTCCATCACCAGCTCCTTTGTTTTATTGATGTTGAGTTGAAGATGGTTGAGTCCACACCAACAAAACTGTCCACCACTCCAGGACTCTGAGTTGTACCTGAAGTCTGAGGTGTACAGGGTGAAGAGGAATGGAGACAGAACTGTCCCCTGTGGAGCACGTGTGCTACAGACCACAGTGTCAGACACACAGTTCTGCAGGCGAACATACTGTGGGCGGTTGGTGAGGTAGTCCATGATCCAGGAAATCAGGGGAGTGTTGACCTGCATTTTTTTTTATTTCTCTCCCAGCAGTGCAGGATGGATGGTGTTGAATGCACTGGAGAAATCAAAAAACCTGATCCTCACTAAGCCCCCAGGCTTGTCCAGGTGGGTGTAGGTGCGATGGAGCGGATATATGATGGCGTCATCCACTCCAGCTTGGGGTTGATGGGCAGACTGGAGGGGGCAAGTGAGGATCGGAGATCGGAGGGACTACAGGATCAGCCTCTCAAAAGCCTACATAACATGTCAGAGCCACTGGTCTGTAGTCCTTCCTGCCAACAGCCATCACCCTGTACAACGACTATATTCAGATAGTGGAGAGCTCTGCTCCAACAGTTTAGCTATCGCTGGTGGGAAAGATTTGACAAACTAAATAAAAGTCTTTTCCTTTCCCGCTACATCCTTAGTAAGTAGTAATTGGACTTTAAGCAATTACTGTTTTAGATTTAGTTCATCAAAGACACATTTTTTCCATTGATGACAATAAAGATTGTTCATTTCTACTCTGCTCCCTGTGTGACGTTAATAAATCTTAAATCTTCTGACGAACTGGAAACTCAATTCCAAAATGGCGCCTCATCCACGTCTATGGCAGCTGCGCACTGAGTGTTTCGTGGCTGTGTACGGAGATCAGATACCATGCGGGAAAGTGCGCATGCCCTAACAGAGTGACGTTGGATCCTCCGCTGTTCCCATTGGCTGCCACAGCTGCAGTACCAGAGCCGATCAGAGTCAGGGCGGCTGCTGCTTCACCTCCTGTGTTTTTTACTTTTATCTGAGTCAAAAACTTTTATCAGACAGATTTGTAAAAGTTTGTCGAAAATCCACACTTGAATTGTCAGTTATATGTAAGTAAAACCGTCGGGTTATGTTTTTGTTGACTGTTTTTTAGCGGTTAGAAGGCTAACGCTGCAGAGCTAATTTTAGCTTTACATTGATTTCACACCCGTAAACATAGAAACGTTACTATCACGTTACTGTGTGTTAACGTTACTTCTACTGTGTAATATTCTATGTAACTAACGTTACTGCGTTTGATTTAAATATGCCAGATTAATATCTGGGACTACGGAGCTGACGTAGGTACCTGTCATCCCCGCGGCTCATCTCATTAACTCTGACCCCGGGTCTGGACATGAACTGACTGACAGAGGACGAACATCAGCTGTGATTTTACCTTCAGACATCAGTCAGACACACGAGTGGACCGGTACAGCATGGGGAACAGTGCTCTAAAGTCTCACCTGGAGACGTCCCAGAAGACTGGTGTGTTTCAGCTGACAGGAAAAGGACTGCAGGAGGTGAGAGCCACCTGTTCATGTTGACGGTTACATAGTGAAGAGATGTAAACTGGTTTTATGACAAACACACGGGTTAGCACTGGTTAAAAAGGGACACAAGTGTGAGACAACTTCACCTGCCGTACTCTTTCCTGGTGTTCGTGTTGTTTCAGTTTCCGGAGGAGCTGCAGAGACTCACCGGTAACCTGAGGACTGTGGATCTGTCCGGGAACAAGATCGAGGTTCTTCCTGCTGGGATTGGGAACTTTCTGCAGCTCAAGAGTCTGACGCTCAACTCCAACAGACTCTGTGAGTGACGCCGGTTTGTTTCTCCATCAGTATAGCACATTGACGTCGTTACAGGCGAGTGAGGAGTCGTCTGCGTTTAACGATCTGTTGATCTGGATCCGTGCACCAGTCACTGTTAGTGGAAACACATATGTTCCACTGATCAGCAGCTGTGATAGAGTCTAGGTTTAGAAAAACCGGAAGACACAACTTAGTGAATCAGGTTCTTAATGTAAATGTTTCTGACCCGATCTGATCTCACAGCGTTTCACAAGCAGAGCTCAGTTCAACACACAGGTAGCCTGTTATGTCACTGTAGGGGCGGCTCTGGCTCAGGAGGTAGAGGATCGGTGGTTAGATTAAATGTCCTTGGGCAACATACTGAACCCCACATTGCCCCCAGTGAGTCAGGTGAGCTACAGCCAGCTCTGCCATAAGTGTGTATGTGTGCAAATGGGTGAATGAGGCGCAGTGTAAAAGCGCTTTGAGAACCAGCACAGTAGAAAAATGCTTTACGAGTGTAGACTATTTACCATTCATAAGACCAAATGCAGCTGAACTTGCGACAACACATAAACCTGTTGTTTACATTCCTCAGCCAGTATTCCCAGTGAGATCGGGAAGCTGAAGAAGCTGGAGACTCTGAGTCTGAATGGGAACCGGATCCAGCAGCTGCCCACCACCCTGGGCCAGCTCAAAACCCTGCGGACCCTCAGTCTGGCAGGGAACCAGATCTCAGAGTTCCCCTCTGGACTGGGGAGTCTGAGGCAGTTGGACCTGCTGGACTTGTCCAGAAACCAGATCCAGAATGTCCCTGCAGAGGTCTCAGAGCTGCAGGCCATCGAGATCAACCTCAACCAGAACCAGGTACCTCACAGAAGTTATCAGAAACCCCAAACAACATCAGGACCTGCATTTATTAAGCGTTTTAAAGTCTCTCCCGGAAATCAATCAAACTCCGACTTGGAGTCGGACAGAAAAGTGATTGACAAAGCCTCCTGGAGACGGAGCAGGACGAGTCGGAGGAAAACGTGACGTCACTGTTTTAGTTTCTCTGACTGAGGTCTGTGGTTTCAGACGGTGGAAAATCTCAAAACCAGTTTCATGTTAATACCAGAAGAACACAGGTGTTAAGATTTTCTGTAGCAGTGCAGGTCCAGGACAGTTTTGTGCAAAAGGATCGTGTAGTCCACATCAGCAGACTCTGGAGTTTGAGCTTCAGAACTGATTATCATAATTATCTGAGACGCTGAGTAAAAACAGGCCCTGGTTCCACAGAACCTGAACTAGAACCAGCCCCAACACCATAACTCAGGATGGGGCTTATCTGGTTTTTACAAGGATGAAGGTTTCAGACACGTTGGTCTTATAAAATGTTTTTTCTCCTGGTCTGGTTCCAGATCTTGGTGTTGTCGGAGGAAGTGTCTCGCTGTCCTCGCCTGAAGGTTCTCCGTCTGGAGGAGAACTGTCTGGAGCTGTCCTCCATCCCCCTGTCCATCCTGTCTGAGTCCCAGGTGTCTCTGCTCTCTGTGGAGGGAAACCTGTTTGAGGTCAAGAAGCTCAGAGACCTGGACGGATACGACAAAGTGAGTCTGCTGCGTTTAGCGTCCCCGGGAGATCAGAGTCACGGCTGAGGGACTGAAACATTCTCAGATTGAAGGAGAAATACAGTTTTATGGTTCCGACTTTGATCTAGGTCCCTAGAGTCCTAATTCTAATCTTAGATACTGTTCTGTTTGTCTCTGTTCTGGTCTCTGATGGTCTGTATTGTTCCCTCCTAAGTACATGGAGCGTTTCACAGCCACAAAGAAGAAGTTTACCTGAAGACCCCCATGGAGTCCAGACCTCAGAATGCTATGTCATGGTGGGGGCTGCTGAGACTGAGACTGCCCCCCTATAGCTGCTTCTTCTTCTGCTGTTAAAAAGAAAAGACTTCACTCAGACATCCTCACAGCGCCCCCCTCTGCAGGACCGAAACAGAGACCTGCTGGAGGTCTGAGGACTTGGACAGATTAGTGACAGACAGGTGAGACAGGTGCATGGACGTTAACTCTATTAAATAATGTTGATTTCATCCTGGATTCATCTGATCAGTGTTTCCACCACATGGTCTAATGCCCTGTTAGTCCTGAATCCTGAATTGCTCCCTGTGAGCTAAACACTGGATCAAGATGAAGTGGGTTTCAGCAGGATGTTTCCTCTGAGTCTGTGAGTCTGATCTGAGGTCAGTTTGTGATTGTGGACCAGCGGGGCAGGGGAAACACGTTGTAGATCACAAAATGAAGGAAGTCCAGTTTGACTTTATTAAACCTTATTAAATCCTTATATTGATCATTTTCTGTCTTCAGGTTTAAACTCGACATTAAACTGTTTAAAACTGTTTCTGCTTCACTTTATGGCCACACACGGTCCAATTTCACAAAGACCTGGACTCTGGTTCAGATCAGACTTTAGATCCACAACTAGCTGGTGCAGCTCTTTAAGTCCGTCTTTAAGGACGATTTCCCTGTTTGTGGTGTCAGTGTGAATGAAGATCAGATCAGATCAGACCAGAGTTCACACCGTTGTAAAGTGTGATGCTGAATAAAGTGAGTGGACACACAGAGGCTGCAGTTTTATTCAAACCTCGTCATGGTGTGAAGAACACAAGACGTGTTTTCACAACATCTCTTCCCAGTAAAAACCATCATCAGGAACATGTCTCCATTTTTGTCCAGTTTCCTCAACGTGTCACAAATAGTTTCACTTCTTCTGCTTGTCGTGTGAAAATTACAGTAAATATTCTGGTAAGTTCCAGCTTATTTTCTGATTCTCAACAACAAACACAAGAACAAACACGAGTCCCAGACCGAGGACCCACTCACTTTGAGGTTTGCTGTTAGTGTTCAACACTAACAATCTGTTTACCACCAACACAAAGTACTGTCAAGTTAGACTCAATCTAAACTTAACTTCCTGTCTCAGGAACATTTATTTCAATAAAATCAATACAAAATAAACATATTAAATAAAACTGAAAGGTAATTTTAAAAACAGAATTTTAAACCAAAAAAAAGAAAGAAAGAAAATAAAATGAAACCAACTAAAAAATGATTAAACTACAAAAAAAAAAAAACAGGAGTCTCTTGCCATGTAAGATTTGCTAATTCAACCTCTTATTGTAAGTGTTGGGATGAGAAATAAACTGAATAGATTTTTCCAAAACAGTATAAAATGGTTCTTATACTTTAATGTGTGAGGAGAAAAACAGAAAAATCACCACTGATGTGAAACGGAGAGCAACAAAAAAAATCAGTTCCATTGACATTTTTATTTTATCTATTGTTTATCCCAATTAATTTTACCATGTAAAAACCATCTGGCACATTTCCATTCACACCCTCCTGCAGGTTTGTAAAGTTTACATGTGATTTAAAGTTTATTTATATCATAAATATTATACTTTTAATTTAAAACTAATACGCAGAAAGAATAAAAATATAACGAATGAAATAAACCACAACTGTTAGAGTGGACAAGAAATGACAATTGTACGTCTTATTTTGAAGGTGATGTCGCACCATTTCCGGTCCGGTCGTGTTTAACGTCCGTAACTTCACCGTTTCTAGAGTTTAAAAGTTTTAACTACTGTGATAAAGTTTCTTTAAGAAAACTCATGATCACATTTTCATCTTTTTCTCCGTTTGTCGTTTTAACTTCGCTGTTTAATTTAATTTAGTTTAGTTTTATCCGCCGGAGTCCGGACCGGTTCCTCCCGTCTCCAGCTTCTCTGCGGTGGAATCCTGGAAATGAGGGAGTGAGGGAAGAGAGCCGAGCCGAACTGAGCCGAACTGAGCCGAACTCACCCGGTTCGTGTAAGAGACGGTTTACAAGAGCCACAGGCTGGAATAAAAAAATGAATCTGATTCTGTGGGTTCTTGTGTTTTTACTGCGGGGCCTGGAAGAGACCTGTGGAAACGGTGAGTGTTTGTTCCGATGAAAAGAAGCTAACATGGCTGCAGCTTTAAGCACAAACCAGCGTTTAGTGGTTCGACTAGCTGATGGTTCCGTTTGTCAGCGTGTTAGAATGGGTCTGCTGTCAAATGTTCAAGGCCGAACTCCATTCGAAAAAAGTTTAGTTTCCAGGTCTAAAGCTTTGCGGCCAGTTAGTCATTGGAAAACAGCCCAAATATCAGTTATTTCATGCCAACTATAACTTAGTTGTTTGTCCGTTCTTATGTTGAAATTACCAGTTTAAAAGTTAAAATCTTAAAGATGTAATGAAATAAGTTGTGAATGGGTTCTTGAATGTTATCCGAAACACCCCGATCCTGAGCCAAAAAATTCCTCGTTTTTTGCATGGAGTTTGGCGTAAGGATTCTCGCTCCCAGATGAACAGAAGTGCAGCGGCTGAGGGCTTCACGCGGTTCGGGTTCGGGTTCTGTGGTGAACCAGTCGATCATATCTGTAGGACACGTCACTGCAGGTTCCTAAACACGCTTCGATAAGAGAAGTCACGACCTTTATTGTGGAAAGTTATTCTCCAGCAGAGTTAAATTCAGGAAGCAGAAAGATGGAAACTGACATTTTCACTCGAGTCGTGAGTTCAGATAAAGCACCTGGACTTTGGGGATCCAGACTGAGACCATGGAGACTGCAACCGCCTCAGACACTAAAAGTGAGTCTTTCACCTCCAGTGTTCAGGTCAGATCAGCCGGTGACAGATCCACATTTACATCAGTGCTGTTTGTCACGTTTCCCTGTCCTCATTCTTACTAACCCCAGACAGAACAGCAGGACCCCCCCCAACCTGAATCCTGACTGCAGAGATGGGATGAAGACCAACATCTTGTAATAACAAACCAATCAGCCTGGACCTCATCGTCCAGTCCAGTCTAATGTCTCTATGTGATGATGTCACATTCTGAGCCGGCAGCTCGGGGTTTGATGCTCAGTGAGGGAAGTGATGTCATCTCTTTTTTCCACCAATGGGACCGTAGTCATAATTGATTTGGATGATGTCATTGCTCCCGGTGATGCCGCATTCACGGCACGTTTTTACTGATGGAGTTCAACATAGTTCTCTTCAGAGGCGAAGATGTTCCAGTAATAACTACAGTAACCATGGAAACGACAGCCACAGTATCCACACTAGGAAGTGACTTGACTTCATGCTTCCTCCTCCTCCAGGTGTGCTGTTTACCAAACACCCGACCAATCAGACAGTGTCCCAGGGGAACACCGTGAGGCTGGGCTGCGCCGTCCAGGGCCTGATGGAGCCTGACATCGTGTGGCTGAAGGACGGAGAGAAACTCTACAGCACCGACCAGATGTTCATCACCCTGGGGGAGCAGCACTGGGAGACGTTTCACAGGTAAGTGAGTACATTTACTCAACTACTGCATGGTACTACAGTTACTGAGAGATGTTACCTCAGTTTTTCCTTTTTACTTTACTTTGTACTTTTTCTCTACTACACAGTGATGTTGGTCTCAGGTTGTTAGTAATTAGTGAAAATGTGTGAAAGAAGTGAAACAAGCCGTGCACAAAGAGATATATTTTCTTCCTGTCCATGAAATCTGGATCAGTTTGAGGAACAGGACTCTACAGATCCTTCTGGTCTATGACAGCTGTGATGTGATTTAAACCTTGGTACGCATCGACTGATATTAAAAAAACGAGCTGACTTCCCCTCATCCTCTGTCTGGGTTAGGGTTTCACAGAGAACAGAATCCAAATCACACACACGATAGAAGAGTTCGTGACGTCAGAGTCTGTGATTCATGTTGTGGATCATTTAAGTTTTATTTTTATATTCTGAGTGACTGAGGAGGAAAATGTGAGCTGGACTTTCCTCATCTCTGATCTGACAGGAATCCAGCAGCTCCCACAAGCTGGGAACAAAATGTCCGGTCCGGCTGCAGGATCAGGATCAGGGGTCTTTACTCTGAGACTGTTTAAACCTGGTCAGTGAAGGCTGAGAAACTGGCCTCAGATCTGTGTGTGTCAGGGAGCAGCAGCTAATCGGCCTAATCCTCAGATTCCTGAAGAGAAACAAATGGTGAAGGTCAGAGAAACAAGGGAAATGTTAGAACCTGATTCTGTCACAGGTCTGAGGTCCACAAAGATCCTGAAAACAGTTTCTGATTCTCAGAGCGAATCTGTGGGAACGTGCAGTTAGACAAGGATCAATACTCCTCTCATACACTTTCACAGACCAGTCTACACTGTGAGATTTGGATCTGATAAACCTGATTCGACATCAGTTTTCATGCATGGACACTTCAGATGGTGAAGGTTTAAATAAATGAATTCTGGTTCCAGTTCAGTTAATAGCTACCGTTCAGGTTC
The DNA here is from genome assembly GCF_900324465.2 of Anabas testudineus. NCBI lineage: Eukaryota > Metazoa > Chordata > Actinopteri > Anabantiformes > Anabantidae > Anabas > Anabas testudineus. The sequence goes on from NC_046630.1 coordinate 236,635, forward strand.
TAAATCTGTTCTTGTTTGCATCTTTTCTTTTTTTAATAGTTCAGGTTTTGGTTTTGGTCAATGTTCTAAAGATGTGTGCGTTCTTGTTTCCAGTGTGAAGTCGGTCCAGCAGCAGGATGCAGGTCAGTACTGGTGTGAGGTGGAGTTCCACGATCTGACGTTCTCCTCTCAACGAGCCTGGATCACAGTGGAAGGTGAGGACGATGAACGCAACCGGGGTCGGTGAACACCACTCTGTGGTTTTCTGCAATGTGCCGAGACCCTGAACACATCACTCCTGTCACCTTCAGGGGTCCCTCACTTTATCCAGGAGCCCCAGGACGTGGCCACTTTCCCCAATGTCCCCTTCAACCTCACCTGTGCTGCAGTTGGCCCCCCCGAGCCTGTGGAGGTGCTTTGGTGGCTGGGGGGCGTCCAGGAGGGAGACCCCAGACTGTCCCCCTCCGTGCTCCAGATCCAAGGTCAGAATCTGCTCATTTAAAGATGCAGTTGTGCAGTCAAACTCACTGCCCAGCTGCATCATGGGAAATGTAGGCTAACCCTAAGTCTGTAGTCTGCAGTTCTGATGTAGACTGTTGCAGTTTTAACCGACCTGATCTTCTGCTGCCGAGGTTTTAAAGTGATCATAGACGATCCAGTCTGAAAAAGTCAATGAGTCGGAACTGATCCAGGATCTGCTTCTGGTCTCACTCTTTATAATATCAAAGGTGAGTCAGACACAGGTGACACTGGATGGATTAGTTTAACCGACAATTTGACACAAGACAAACAACAATGAACAGCTAATGAAGCAGATGCAGGGAGCTGTAGTAGACGTGGTCGAACCAGTCCCACGGAAAAGGGAAACTAAAGGTGAGAGCAGTGCGGCTCAAGCAAAGAAGTCTGCTTGACATGAAGAGATGGTCTACTCAGCCAGACCGATCAAACAGTTCATACCAAAAATATGAAGGCTGTAAAAAACGTTTTAACTCAAGGAAAGGTTTTTATGAACCAGCCAAGTTTTACATGACACACAAAGAGACCTGAGTTTAAACCGACCAGGAGGTTCACGGAGCAAGTGATGGCGTTTAACCCCTAATTTGTGCTAATGTGATAGGAACAAGGTGAAATGTGTGGTGAGCGGGCTACAACGATGGCCCTGGTCTCGCTCGCTGTGAGACTCAAATCAGCAGGAAGGTCCAGTGTAGGATCAGGTTCTCAGAACCAGACCAACCAATCAGAATGAGATGATGCAATGAACACTTACGTATGAAGTGGTCCTCACAAGAATAGCAACACAAGCCCACACACTCTGGCCCAGATCCTGTGGTTCCTCCTGCCTGATGAGGGAGGGATAGCTACAGGTGCTAGCTAAATTCACCTGTAACCAAACTTAGCACAGACAAGTGTCTTGTCTTTAAATTCTTGAGACTTACCCAGCCTCTAACTAACTAACTAACTAACCTAACTAAGTAACTGTACAGACTTGTTAGGAGAAGAATACACATCGTTAGCTAGTTACCGGCTAACAATGTTCCACGTAGCCTCCTTCACGTCATCCGCCTATGGCCGCTGATGTCGACTTCACTAAGTGGGAGGAGCCTGAGATGCGTTGTCCATCTTTAAACGTGGTCTATGATCTGTTCTAGTCTGGTCCTGCTTGGGGTCCTGCTCCTGTGAAGAGTGTGGGGGGTCTTTTACACATCTGACTCTCTCCTGATGTTCTACTCTGCTGTAGAAAGTGAAAGGGGCTGGACTCTACTGGAGCTGGAATAAAGAATCACTGCTGATTCTCCTCTGTCAACACAGACCAAAGACTGTCTACACTTCTACAGGTGTCTAATCAATAACTGTCCGTTTTCAGGTGTGAACAGCAGCGTCAAGTTTTACTGTGAAGCCAAGAACACCAGAGGAATTTCAGTGTCCAGAACTGGGACAGTTCATATTAAAGGTGAGTTTACCTGGTTCACAGGTGTATTGCAAAGCAGGTTTGTACCTGTAATCATGTCTGAGAGCTCACATGTTCAGATCTGTTTGATCAGTGTGTGACAGCCCCTGGACTCTGAGCTCTGATTGGATGATATCTCTTTTGGGGGCGGGGTTTAGTGTTGCCATCAGCTCCAAGTGAACTGCAAGTCCAGAGGATGGTGGACAACAATGTCACATTGTCATGGAAACCAAGATCCACTGGTCACTCTAAACTGTCTCGCTGCATCATCCAGGTAACACACACACACACACACGCAAGGTTCTGGCTGTAAAACCAGGACTGAAATGTCCTCCCAGTGACAGAATTGCCCCCCCTCCCCCTCAGGTGTCGAGGCAGTCTACCCAAAAGTTGGACCTCCCTCATCAGGAAGTTCTGGTTCCTCCTCACATCCAGGTTCTGTCCGGTCTGAGGAGTTACTCCAACTACAGTGTGAGGGTTGCATGCGTGAACGAGGTGGGGGCGTCGCCTTTTTCCCCCTGGTTGCAGTTTCAGACACCTGAGTCAGGTGAGCTGGTAGGTCTGACTGAAGCCTGTGTGGGAACATGATACACCTTTGGTTAAGTTGTGTTTTCTGTATGAACCCTGCAAGAACCAGAATCATTTTCTGTTCAGATGTGTGTCTACAGCTGGTTCCTAGACTCTCTGACCCACTACAGGTGGCGGTCAAATCATGAAGTCATTAAACACAGAGTCATGTTAAAGCGAGGGAAGTTCACAGGTCACTGTGACATCATGTATGTCCTATAGTCAGAAACAGCTGGAGGAAAGTGTTTTAGATCGAGAGTCTGAACCCACAAACTAACGTGTGTCAGTACGACACTTGTTCCTGTCGTGTTTCTACGTCCTGGTCAGTTTACAGAAAAATCTTGGCCTTTGATTTATTTCTGTTAAACTGTGAAGACGTCGAACGTCAGTGAGTCACACGAGCTGGAGAAACAGATTCAAACCTCAAATGCAGAAGGTGACGCAGCTCATTCACCGCTGTATGGAGCACGCAGGAGGAACGACGACGTGACACAAAACATTCATAGCAGAAATCAATTGTGTTTACAGCACATCAGTAGTAGAACCAGTTCCATGATTAGAAACTACGCTTTATGTTTCTAACTCCGGTTTCCTGAAGGAAAGATGCACGATCACAACAGGAGGGTGGTTTTTAACTTTCTGATGAACACCCCCTCGCTTCGGACTATTACCTGCAGTGTTCACACTTGGGCTCACTCTGACATTATGCAGACTTTGTCCGGGTAATTCTCAAGCTGAATAACTCATTTTCTGAAGAGACTCTGCTGCCTGCTGGTTTCCTGTTTCCTCTGAGCTGAACTCTGAGGCTGTTCACTTGTTTGTTGGTTTGTTGTGTGTATTTGTTTTGTTTGGGTGACCCAGCTGGACGTTATCCAGCGGATTCCAGTCCCCTCTGTACAATCAGCTTTTGTCTGTGGCCTCAATCCATATGAAAGACTGCAGACAACACAGCGCCACCTGCAGGCAGCAGACAGTGACCTCAGACCAGCCTGAGTGCTGCGTCTTCAGACATTTATCAGAATTGTTGGTCTGTTCAGAGTCTCTGCAGGAGGGAGAAGAGCTGCTGTTGTGAAGGAAGGTGAGGGGGGTCAAAGACTGCTGCAGCTGCAGTCTGGGGAGTGAACTGAGCAAACCAAAGTGACCACTTTTTTATAGTGAAGGAAATTCTAAACGATCAAACTAAACGAATGACTAAAAAAACCTTAAATAAGACTGTAAGGAGAATCCCAAAAATTAAACCAAAAAATTATCATCCATTAGTCAGGAGGTGGTATTTGTACCTGTGTTGTGCAGCGATAAAACCTGTTCACAGAAACATAACTGTGTGTGTGTGTGTGCGCGCGCGCAGTGCCCTCAACACCTCCCAGGAATCTGACCTTTGACCTCTTGGAGCAGCATCTGTCTCTAAACTGGGCAAAGCTTCAGGACAACGAGCTTCAGGGGAAACTGTTGGCCTACAAGGTGCAGTGGACTCTGGGAGGAGAACCACAGGTGAGACGTATTCAGCCCTGTTAATGGTTGGACAGGTGAGGAAATCTCATTTAACAACACAACTACAGAAGTAGTCCAACTCTACTTTATTGTCCATTCTACCACATGTCGAGTTCATGTACATGCAGAGAATTAAAACCGCAGTTCCTCTCATACCCCTGGCGAATGTGAGAGAGAGAGAGAGAGAGAGAGAGATACAAAAAAGTCGAAAAAATACTTCAAATATACAATAAAAATGTTACAATACACAAACATGCTACAGAAGAGCTGAACAAAGAACAACCACAACTCAGCTGAGCTCTGTGTTACTGAGGAACATAACTGTGACATGTATGTTCCTGTGTTCAGGAGCCGTTGCTGTTTAAAGAGAACTCGGCGCAGCTTTCAGGAGCAGGGCGTTTCTTTAACGCCTCCTTCCAGGTCTCAGCCTGCACCTCGGTGGGCTGTGGACCCTGGAGCCCCCCCGTGCTGGTGCTGCCGTCCTCAGGTAGAAAACACCTCAGCACTGTTTGTCCGTTCTAAATTTTCTGGGTCTTCAGGCCAGACTCCGACCTGTTTCCATATTGTTGAATAACTCGTGACTGATTGATGATCTGATTGACGGATCATTAGCCGATTGTCTCCCCGTTGGTCCCTCAGTGGAGGTCCAGGTCCAGCGGAGCCACATGTGGGTCGGTCTGATGCTCGGTGTGCTGGTGGCCACTGTTGTCGGGCTGCTGCTCACCGTCCTCGCTCGCCGCAGAGGAAAAGAGACACGGTTTGGGTATGAAACTATGCTGAAAATGGTTCCTAACAGAAGCAGTTTTATTTCTCCTGTTTCTCTCCGTTTAACAAATTATATTTGTAAAAGATCTTTAAAATAAAACTAAAATTTTAAAATCCACCTTTGCCTGAACTTGATACAGTAAAGATTTAAACTCACAGAATTTAAGCTGGTTTCTACAAAATATTCCACAACAGCATCCTGGAACTGGCTTGGTGTAAAAGGAACCAGGATTTGCAGACACTGAGCACCAGAGAGAAAGAGGCGTGTTGAGGAGGACTGACGCTGTTGGTTTGGATCAAATGAGTTTGATGAATAAACATCTGATCTGGACTCTGTGTTTCTGTCCTCAGTTCGGTCTTTAAGCCTCCAGGTCCCGAGAGCTCAGTCTCCTTCACGGCGGCTCGATCCTTCAACAGAGGCGGTGCAGAGATGAAAGAGTCGACACGTGAGTCTAAACAACACATGTCGTCAGCTCAGACTTTGTCCTGCAAATATGTTTAATGTCACTGATCGTTTTGATTCTGTGTGTGCGTCTCCAGTGGACTGTCTCGGGATCAGCGATGACCTGAAGGACAAACTGCAGGACGTCCTGATTCCGGAGAGACTCATCACACTGGGACACATGCTGGGGAAAGGTAACACAACAACATGTTAACAGGCACAGTCTTGGAGTCGTTTGTGTCGTCACATTAACACACACACACCAGTATTACTAACGTGTTAATGTAACATAATGACATGAGTCTTTGCTGAGGTCACAAAACTAAAAGTTGAATAGAAGTAAAAAAGAATGAAAATACTTGTACTAACTGGTACTTACTGAATATTTTCACATTGTTCATTTACTTCAACTCCAGAATTTTAGCTTTGCAGTTTCACACACATTTTTTCAATCTGGTGTAAAGAAATTTCAAGTCAACTCTGAGAGTAAATGAATTTGAAATGTGTCATTAACATGTGCATTTACCTGAGCAGGTGAGTTTGGCTCAGTGCGTGAGGCCTACCTGAAGATGGAGGACTCGTCTGTGCACAAAGTGGCCGTCAAAGTGCTGAAATGTGAGTCGGACGTTTCTCCTTCTTTGACTGAATTGATGGTCGGGAAACATCCATCATCATCATCATCAGGTCCACAGAGTCTTGGGTTCAACTCGCTCGTTGAGTCTTTTTGGACCAAATGAAATAAAAGGGGGGTGGGGGAGGCCAGAGACTCAGTGGGAGGGAGGGACTCTAGACCTGGATCAGGGAGCTCAGGTAGGTTTAGGGTTACCACTCTGAATCAGGTGAATCCAGACCCCCCCAATGCCCAATTAAACTCAGAACAGTCTAGAAAACCTTCCTAGATATAGAGGACAGGTGGCCGCCGACCCTGAGCCTGGTTCTGCTGGACTATATTTTATATTTTTGTGTGTGTGTTCTGCAGCTGATGTCACCTCATCAGGTGACATTGAGCAGTGTCTGAAGGAGGCGGCCTACATGAAGGACTTCCACCACCCCAATGTCATCCAGCTCATCGGTAACACACACACATAAACATACAGGTTAGCCTGGGGTCATATGTCGAAACCTTTCATTGACAGTCCTTCCCATCCAATAGGAGTAAGTCTTCACCGGCGTCCCGGTCAGCGCCTGCCGATCCCAATGGTGGTTCTTCCATTCATGAAACACGGAGACCTGCACACGTTTCTGCTGTTGTCGCGGCTTGGGGAGCAGCCATTTGTACGACTCATGGCTAACTCAGAGTTTCCTGTCAGAACCTGTTTTGGTTCTAGTTCCTGTGTGACATGTCTGGTCCTGACAGGTAGATATATAACACAGCATTTCCCCCTGTCCCCCACCAGGACCTGTCCCTGCAGACCCTGGTCCAGTTCATGTTGGACATCTCTCGAGGCATGGAGTATCTGAGCAGCAGGAACATCATCCACAGGGACCTGGCTGCCAGAAACTGCATGTCAGTATGAGAACCAGTGTCACCAGACATTTGAACATAAAGAAAAAATACTCGTAAATGGTTCTCGTAAACCCGAGCGCCCCCAGTATCGGGGACAGCTGCGCATGTGGCCACAAAGACCATTTAAAGGTCTCAGCTTGTGTATGACATGCCGTTTGTACTGGTAGCTTGGACGTGACCATTTTGCTGGCATGTTGCATTTGCGTGTTTTTGTTGTTTACTAATTTACTTGCTTGGTGTTGTGTTTCTTAAAAAGGTAGAAATTGTTGTTTTGGGCTTATAGTTGAGCTCCTCAGGTTTACACGGGTCTAGGTTGCATCATGTTTAGTGGGGGCGCTCGGGTTGATCAGGTTAACACAGAGTTAAACTGACATGAAATCTGTTGTTCAGGCTGAACGAGGACATGAGCGTGTGCGTCGCAGACTTCGGACTCTCCAAGAAGATCTACAGTGGAGATTATTACAGACAGGGCTCCGTCTCCAAGCTGCCTGTGAAGTGGATCGCTCTGGAGAGTCTGGCAGACAACGTGTACACCACCCAGAGTGATGTGGTACGACACACTCAACAGCTCGGATTAAAATACAAAAACATCAAATCTTGGTTTGAAAATGTGTCTCAGCTGTGGTTTAGCAACCGTGATTACGGCTGTCTCCCTCTCTGTCGTGTACAGTCACCATGGTTACAGCTCAAACTCTTGTTTGTTTCTGACTGATGCGTTTTATTCTGATGTGTGTCAGTGGGCGTTCGGTGTGACCATGTGGGAGGTGATGACTCGTGGTCAGACTCCGTACCCTGGTGTGGAGAACTCTGAGATCTACGAGTACCTGATCAAAGGAGAGCGACTGAAGAAACCTCTGGACTGCAGGGACGACGTGTGAGTGTGTTTGTGAGTGTGTCATCTACTTCTGTGGCATGTCTGCAGCCTCATGTCTTCTTCTGTGGTTTTCAGATACGAGCTCATGCACAGCTGCTGGAGTCCGGTTCCTAAATGCCGTCCAAGTTTCCAACATCTGGTCTCACAGCTGGAGGCGCTGTGGGTCAGCGTGTCCCCCACCCCCCTTCTGAAGGAGCCATTGCTCTATGTGAACCTGGATGGGGAGGAGCGGGAAGTGTGCAGGGACGGGGTAGGAGCAGCAATGGCCCCAGGGCCAGAGGAGCAGACAGTGGCAGCAGCATCGAGCTGGAGTGTCCCCTGGCAGCGGCGAGGGGAGGATGAGGAGCAGGACTGGCTGATGGTGGGGTCGGGGGCTGCGCTAGCCATTGGAGGAGACTACAGGTACATCATTGGCCCCTGTGGAGGCCTTGAGGAGGAGGGGGAGGAGGGGGAGGAGGTGGGAGGGGGCGCCGGGAGGAGACACACTTTACAGGAGGAGATGAGGGACGAAGACGATGATGTTATCATTAATGTCTGACAGACTGACCAATCACAGATCTCCTCCTCCTCAGAGCTCGTTAGAGACGCTAGTTTTATGGCCCTGATCTGCAGGTGGGTGGAGACAACACTGAGCTGTGAGGAACTGAGTCACTGCTGCAGAAAGTAATCTGATTACATGGTTGTATGTCATATACATTAAGAGCTGTGATCCCTCCAGTAATACAGTGATGGTTCTGGTTCTGATCTTGGTACTAACCCAGTCACTTGTTAACTAAATGATCGCCTGGGAACTTGTTATCGACGCATCGTTTCTTCTAGTCTAGATAATGTTTTAGTCTGGGACCAGATCCTGACTGTTTCTCTTGGGATCGTCTCCCTCGTACACAGGTGAAGAAAGGATTTATCGTCATCATCGTCACCTCCTGTGAACTGTGCTGGGGCAGCAGGTATAGAGGAACTTACTTCAGACCATGTACAGATCTGTACTCACATCTCAACTCTTTGTCATTTAACACCCATGTCCTAAAAGTGGGAATATTCCTTTAACCAGTGAGCCAGACTGTATCATTTCTGTAGTGACATTTGTCTGAATATGCTATTTCTATAGATCTTACATAACACCCGGATCTCTGCTAACCAAACCTCATTTGGAATTTGGAGTAATTAAGACAGAGCTATTTCAGGTTAACGTGATGATTGAATTATTTCATCTTCACCTCATGAACCAGTAAAAACCTGACACTGGATCAAACTGGAACCTGAACGTGTTTAATAGTGAACGTTAACTCAACACCTGGATTATTATGACAGCTTGATGATGGCCAGGAGCTTTGTCCCACAAATTCTGGTCTTCATTATAAAAACACATGGTAACAAATAAAGCTGGTCTGTCCAGACTGAGACTATGTGGCTGATGTGGCTGAAAGCTCAGGGAAAGAAAACGGTGTCAATGGACCTTTACTGTCAAACTGCTGCTGGAAGTTTCTGGTTCAGATGTTCATAGACAACAATATTTTAGTTAAATTTAACTTTATTCAGCTTCACTGACTTTGTTTTAATGTTCTCAGAAACATGAGTCAGGTTTAACATGAATAGAGCGAAGCTGCACCACAGGTCAGTTTGCTGTTGTAACTGAGAAAATTGATCTGCTGCCATGTCTTTTATTTCTATTTTCATCAATAACTGGCACGAGCAAAGAAACAAAAACAGAACGTCCGTCTTCTTGTCAAATTCACAGAAACAAAGAACATGAAGAATAAATGAACACAGAAATCTGAAAAACAAACTGTTTCTCAGCTTCATCAAAGGCATTAACAGAATAATAAATCTGTCCTTTAACAAATCTGATTGATTAAATGTCTCTAGTAGATCTGATTAAACCATTACAATAAATGATGTTTCTACAGAATTTACACTGGATTAATAGCAGATTAAAGGAAATGTCAGATTCACGTTCTACAGTAAGAAACAAAGAGAATAAATAGAAACACGGAGATGTCACCGTGAAGCACATTTCCCTACTCTGAGGATTACAGTGAGAATATGTAACTGGATTTTAAACAAAGTCATGAAATCAACACGTTTCTGTTCAACAGCCGCTGATGTTCTACAACTGTCTGGTTAATGGAGAAAATTAAATCTGTCATATTTGTCAGTTTCAGTAGAGTGACTGGGAAAAAAAAGCTTCTATCATGATGTAACTTTAAAAATGTGATTTTCTTTTTGGACAGAAACATCTAAAAATATTGAAATGAGTATGAAAAATCAGCCTGACTGATGCTGTAAACTATTTAGGTGCTTTATAAAAACCTCTAACGTGGCTGCAGCAGCCGGTGTGAATCACTTTTCACTGAATTTTTCTCTACGTAACACGTTTCATATGTTGATGAACTAGAAATGTTTAATTCTGTGTTTTTTTGCTACTGAACTTGAAATGAATCCGTTTAAACGTTGGTTGTGTTGATTCCTGCTCATCATGTCAGGAAATGAAGGGACGATGTGTTTTATTTGTATTTGTACAGGGTGTTAAAATGTCTCCCAGTTCATTATGTCCTCACCAGAGTCTGAATGAATAAAGTTTCATTTCACTTATTTCTCTCTAGTTTCATGTTCTAGTGTAGTAAATGAGTAAATGTACCTTGTTTCATTTGACGTCAGTATATTTTTAAAGCAGAATTTATTCATTTCTACAGTTAAGATAAAAGACTGTGCCTCACATTCACACAATCACACAATCTTCTGGGACATTGAGGTCAAATTACTTGACTGATAAACTGGGTCAACATGGCTCAAGCTTTTGAACTTTTACCGGTTTCACCGCAGATCTGATCCATTTGCAATGAAATGTGAAGAAGCTGTGAGTTTACGTGGTTGATTGACGATTTCCTCCAGGTGTTTTTGTTCTGAAGCGGACAGGTATCCGAGCTAACGGAACTAACTCCTCACTAGCTGCTCGCCCGTGGATGTTAGCTCTTAGCCGTGTGTTAGCCTGGGGAGCTAACTGGGAAACCGTTCTCTGGAAGGTTCTGTGTTTCTCTATCCGCAGCCAGAGAGAGGCAACACACAGTGAATAATAACGCACCCAAACAACATACATGTTAAAACTAACATACGATTCAAACAACTGTGAAAACACTGTGTACCATCAGTTTGTCTGGCAGCACACACATAACATCCCATAATAATAACTTGTAATGACATCCTATAATAAGTAGCATGATGTAAAGTTAAATTCTGAGGCTTGTTCAGGATTGATGGGATAAGTAAAACCAGAACTAGATGGTGAAACATGATGCTCTGCCACAGATACAGTATATTTAACTATTACTGATGTTCAGCTGTTAACTGCTCTGTAACTAACAACTGACAGTTATGGGTCAGTGATGGACCCCAAGTTAACGCGGCCCCTGGTTTTCTCCAACCAGCAACCAAACACAAATTTAACTGAATGAAAATGGTCGGTGGACGCCGCTCTGTCTCGATGTACTGCTGTGATGGAGCATCAGGGTACATGAACGTCCTACAGACAGGCAGTTGCAGACAGTCACAGACAGACAGATACTTACAGATGACTACAGACCGTCAGTTACAGTTAGTGACAGACAGCAATAGATAATAGTGGTGAAGCACCAACTCTTACTACTAATCGTCTTTCTGGTTGGATGTTTGAGTCTCGCTGCTCACAGACAGTAAAGCTGAATCTGTACTCACAGTTTACTACAAGTACTCCACCACAGTACTGCAGTACTTCTACTCTGTATCAAACTGTCCAGTCAGTAACTAACTGAAATCTTGTCTTGGTTCAAACTACCAACAGCATCAGATCCATCATGGCCGCTGCTCTTTGTTCCGACTTCATCCACCAGTCCCTGACCCACCACGTCCCGACCCTCAGCCCCCTCCTCGGCAGAACGCACGATGTGTCACTGACACCGACTACACGTCGGTCCTCCGGTCCGTGCTCGGCCTTCTCGCTCGGTGAAAACTCCACCGTCCGCCGCCGCTAAAGGTCTTAAACTGGAGGCGTTAGGTCCCCAAAACTCGGGAGGAAGTCTGGATTCAGATCAAGCCAAAGGGAAACGGATTTCACTTCAGCCGCCACCTGCTCCCGAGTCCCGGGGTCTAACGTTAACATCGACCGCGCGAAACGTGTCGGTAAACGGACCAAACATGGCGGCAGGACCACAGGACCCCGTCTGGATCTGAAACACGACAACGTGTCCGTTAACCGTTTGTTGACCAGACTGGGTCAAACACGGACCGAAATAAATAAACCACACTGCTTTTCTGGACCTGATCCACACAGGAAGTAGTTTCCATATGTTGTCGGAGTCTGTTGTTCTGGATACTTTCCTGCAGTACCACGACATCGAGTCCAATTACGTAAATCCAGTTATGACCCGGGTTTAACCTGGTAAAACCGCAGATAACTGGTTATATGCGGGTTTAACCTGGTAAAACCGCAGATAACTGGTTATATGCGGGTTTAACCTGGTAAAACCGCAGATAACTGGTTATATGCGGGTTTAACCTGGTAAAACCGCAGATAACTGGTTATATGCGGGTTTAACCTGGTAAAACCGCAGATAACTGGTGAAATGCTCCGAACTTCAGTTGCTGTTACCAGTCTGACCTAATGTGTGATGGCGTCCGACCTCGGCGTCCAGGCGGGTTTCAACCTCCGATAAAGTCCACCGGGCACAAGGAAACCTACAGTAGAGAAGGCAACACCCGCCGTCAGGCAGCGCTCCTTCCGCAGATAACGGACAGCAGATCCCCCGGTGTCGGGGCGCGGAGCCGCCGGGACGAGTTTTGAACCAGGTGGAGGCAGCAAGATGGAGTCCGAGTCTGCGCAGTAGCGGAGAAAACGAGGGCGGGCGGTAACGCTACCGAGAAGTCCACCGCATGCTGTTTCCCTCCTCTGGTACCAAACGTCCATGATGTGTTGATGATGAGGCTTTTTTCGACGGGAAAACCGACGATAACGCTCGGATTAATGTTACACCGTCGAAATAGTCGATGTGTTCGAGCACGCAGAAGGTAAACCGTGTGCTGAGCGCATGACCGCAGAGGGAGGGTTCACACAGCGGGTTTAGGGTTTAATGGGAGCAGCCATCACCGGGCTCAGCCTCGGGCCTGCTGCTGCTAGCTAGCTCTGCTCTCTTTCAGCAAAACTCTTAATGGAAGACGACCTCGCTTTAACTCGTCGACATGAAACTAGTCAGACATAGTTGATCATTGTTACAGGATCAGTATTTTCCTTAACTTAACCAAACTAATTGGATTTTTCCAAAGGTAAAGTTTACACACCGCTGGTAAACTACAACAGGCAGATCATTTAAACCTTCTTTACATAGGAATACTAGTGATAAACCGGATCAGAGAAGTTTCATTTCATACAGGGATTTTTTAATTTTACTCTTTCCTAAAGCAGTAACTTATACCACTCATAAGGTGTTGATTTTAGCTGGGATTTACCATTATTGGTTGTGCACGCTTCGGGAGACGACAGGTTTCTGGAAATGAATAAGTAAAAGCCCCCAGCCTGAAACAGACACAAAGAAAGTGATGTTTCTTCATCTTGTTGTTTTCCAGGGTTCCACAACTGAAGGAGTAATGGTTCGAACTTATCTCATGTCAGTATAAAAGTGAAGACAGCTGTGGCTAAACAGGTTAGAAAGAAAGGACCGGAATAGGGGGACTGTCAAAAATGCACATTTTTGTAAAATAGGGCACACCTTTATATAAGAAAAGTTTAAATATTGGATGGCTAGGTATCTAAACATGTGACTGCCAAAACTAAGAGGAGTAATGTTATGTGATTTTTCTCTTAACTACAAACGTACAGCTAGCTAGCTAATGAAGTCAACCAACATTTCCAACATACAAATCTGAAAACATTTTAATATGCAGCATCCCACGGTTAATACACATATTTGCCTGTTGTTCCAAACTAAAAAGCACTCTGAATGTGCCAATTTGACGTATTTGAGGACGACGCTATTAGTGTGTTATTAATAAATTAATTGATTCAATTCAGTTTTGCTGGGCAAAAGCAGTGAACAAACCCCTCAGAAAAATAATATAATACAGAACTTGGATTTAGACAATTTTCAAGGTATTTTGTAAAACTACATGGTGATATATTCGTCCTGCCATAGATTCCTAGCAACACAATGTTTACCTTTTTTCATTGAGTTTTTGTGAAGGTTTCAGTGATTTCCACATGTCTTTTAATGTGTCTGAGAGAACAACACCACTCACGGTCTGTTATCTAGATGACTATTTCCTGATGCTGTAACAAGATTATTTGTTTTGTGTTTTAAATGTCAGACAGCTCAGATTACTTGTCGTTAATAGTGACTGAACAAACGTGATGTTGGTGTGCACACTTTGTACACAAACAGGCTTCAACACATTGGTGTAAGTAGCCATGTTGATGTCCTCTAGCTAATCTCAGTTTCAGAAACTGTTGGTTCAGATTTTCAAATTGTAACCCCTAAACCCCAAAACAGAATGAATAAATAAATCAAATCAAATTTTATGGAAAATACTGGGTTTGCCTTTTCACATTAATACAGTGGTTGCCAAACTCATCAAACACTTCTCAGGCTCCTGGGTCTGGTATGTTCAGTTAATCAGAAGCTGGAACATACAATCTCAGAAGAGTGTAGAGTAGGGGCAAGATTGGTATTTTTGAGCTTCTGAATGATTGAACACACTGATCCAGGTGTGTAGGGCAGGGATATCCGGAGGAAAAAAGCAGGACAGGGAACCCTGAGTTGCATTAATGAATAGACTATTGTCATGCAATTAATAGTCAACATACGCTTGTGCATTCTGACATTTAGCTAAACACACAGAAAACTTGTAGTTCACACTCGTTGTTCAGCTTGTTTCATGTTGTCACTCTTAATAACCTTTATTGGTGTCAGACAAAACAGGCAGGCCAACTGCAGTTCAGTTCATGTGCTATCTTTGAACCTACTCTAGCCTCATTGAGGTACATTGGTCTTTTACATGTTTCAGGAAGTTCTTAAAGGCAACACTTAAGAGGCTGGAGATTTCACTAATTAGCTTTTCCTTCATTTAGATTAAGGTTGTTTTCACACCTACAGGATTTAGTTCAATTAAATCAGACTCAAGTTCATTTTCCCCCTTGGTGTGGTTTTTTGTGTCTGGTGTGAACAATTCAATTCAATTTTATTTGTAGAGCGCTTTTTACAATTGACATTGTCACAAAGGAACTTTACACAACCAAAGAACAGTACATGAACAGTGAATGTGTATGAATCATCAGATTCAGATTGTCCCTGATGAGCAAGCCGAGGGCGACGGTGGCAAGGAAAAACTCCCTGAGAAGGCAACAGGAAGAAACCTTGAGAGGAACCAGACTCAACAGGGAACCCATCCTCATATGGGTGATTACATGCTGTGTAGGCAGCAGGCAGTCCAGTATAGCTGTTATTGTCTTTAAGTTAATGTGGAGTCCAGTTAGTTAGTGAACACAGTAATCGCATTGAGTGCGCACAAATTAAGGTGTGAAAGCAACCTAAAATTCCTTCTCACAGTGGAACAGTAAGGAAGTCTGTCCTTTGGTTTGCATTGGGATCAGGATAGTTATTTTCGTGCTGTTTTCTGTTCCTCACATTGTGTCGGATGATGTTTGCATAGAGTTAAGTCTTTCCTAACTTTCCCCCAGTATGTAGAGTAGTGCTTTTTAAATTGGTTGAGCTCCACAAAGCCAGGTCTTATTCACAACAAATAGTTGGCACAGTTTGTGAACCCAGATGTGTGAATGTCCTGTTAAATTTTGAAAAAGTATGTCTACCAAACTGTATAAGTGCTGAGTAGCGACAATGGCTACATGACTAATACCTCTTGGTATGTGGTATAGCTTACTGCACAGCTGTATCCAAGTGTTTTAAATACACACTGACTTATAAAAAACTGAAAACAGTTTTAGCTACAGATTAGCTACAGGCCAGATATTTTCAGAATGAGCATTATGAGTCTATAATGACACACTTCAGCTTTTTTCTTTGATGGCATGTAGTATCAAACAGTTAATGAAATTGTATCATTTCTGTTTTTCAGAATACCGTCTTTGAACCATTGTATACATGTATAAGAATTGGAATCCTGCTGTCCTTTAGATGTCTGGGACCTGTACATGGCTTTTAAAAAGAAGCAGAAAGGGATGGTGTTCCATCAGGAAGGGGCTGTCGCCCCTACAGCAGCATTTGCAGTCGACCATCCACCTACATACTTTGTTCCAAAACCAGCAAAGGCAAGCAAAGGTAGTATAGAACAAATTAGCTATGCAACTAATGATGAGCCAGACATGATGGGTAAACACAACATATACTCATCAAGGGTAGCCACCAGGACATCTGGTGGACTCCCTGTTGTGAAACATCCCACCAGTTCCAGCACTCATTCAGACATCCTGCCAGCTGATAGCATCTGCAAAGGTGTCAGAGTGACACTGGACAACAACAGCATGTGGAACGAGTTCTACAGATGTAAAACGGAGATGATTCTGACTAAACAAGGCAGCAGGATGTTCCCCTACTGTCGTTTTCGTATCTCTGGCTTGAATCCATCTAGGAAGTACTCCTTAATCATGGACATTCTACCTTTAGACAACAGTCGTTACAAATGGACTGGCAAGAGTTGGCAAGTTGCTGGAAAAGCAGAGTGTCATGTAAAGAATGAACCATTTGCCCATCCAGAGTCCCCATCAACAGGTCAACACTGGATGCAGAATCCAGTGTCCTTTTACAAACTGAAGCTCACAAACAATATTTCAGACCAAGATGGGAACACTATCATACATCCGATGCACCGCTACTTGCCACGATTATACGTAGTCCAAACTGAAAAAGCTGCTAAAGACATTAAACTAAAAGGTCCCAGTGTTGTCACTTTTACTTTCCCACAGACAGAGTTTATGGCTGTTACAGCTTACCAGAATTCACAGTTCTCCCAGCTCAAAGTTGACTACAACCCCTTTGCTAAAGGTCTCAAAGAGGATGGGTCTAGTCCATGGGGCCTGAAGCTTAAACTAAACTGTGGCAAAGACTTGCACAAAGATGGAGACACCACAACCAACGAGCAACATCCTGTAAAGAAGAGCCTGAAATCTTTGCTTGCAAACCATAAACCTAGAACTTCAAAAGCAGCAGATCCAAATCCTTCTTTGTCAGGTGACCTTCAGAAAAACTCCACCACCAACAAAGATCAGTCCACTCCCAGGGAAAGTTTGTGGTAAGAGTTCCACTGTGACAGTGAAAATGGCATGCTTTTCAAATTATTTGTACCAAATATATAAGAGAGTTGAGAATGTAAAAGACTAACTTCTTCTGAATGTCCTTCTATGTCTGTACATTAAAATATGGTTTTGTGACTGTGCACCTGCCTGGCAGGATAGTGTAATGGTAAGATCGCTGCCCTCCATGCGGGAGGCTTGGGTTTGAATCCTGCCTGTGGCCTACCTCCAGTAGGGGTCCTTAGGCATGACCTCCTCACACTTACCCTGCCTTTATACCTTGTACCTCACTTGTAAGTTGCATTGGATAAAAGCGTCTTACCAGTGACTAAATGTGAAGGTAATGCACCTTATAATCTGATTGTGTCCTGTTAGCTACTGCATCTTAGATGTGTCACTGAATCAAATTCAAAGGTTTGCTTTAAATTAGTTTTGTTACCAGTTATTCACATATAACTTTGCACTGCTTTAGGTAACTTTATCTCTTTTTGCTAACACTCTGTTCATAATTTGTCTGCAGCTTACAGGTAGGATTAGTATTCAGCATGTAATTTACATACAGAGCGCTGAATGGAAAGTTACTTAGTGTTGTTGCCATTATACTGGCGCACAGCAAAGTAATGAAGTAGTTAATTTTTTCATGCATTGTTTTCAAGTCCTGGTTTACATTTAGTTGTTTGGTAGATGTTTGATATAAAGCCACTTACAAGTGAGATACAAAGCAAGGAAAATATATAAGCTAAGCATAAAAACCTCAAAGTAGAGAGCAAGAAAGAGCTGTTTTGGTTTCATGGGATATAAGTGCAAGTGCTTTTTTTTTTTAAGGGGAAAGAAAGTTGTGAATGAGGTCTGTTTTTAGCAAGTTTTTAAAAATGACTTGACACTGAGGCAGCTGAAGGTGCAGAGGTGGGTAGGTTGTTCGACCATTGTAGAACCACTGAGCAGAAAAGTTTAGGCTGGGATCTTTTGAGGTGAGTTGAAATGAGGGGACCACTAGAGATTCTTCGCCTACGTCCTTTTGGGATTGTAGACCTGGATGAGGGAGTTCAGGTAGGCCAGTGCTGTTGAGTTGAATACTTTGTAGATAAGAGTCAGGGCTTTGAACCTGATGCAGCAGCTACAGAAAGCCGGTGCAGAGATCTGAACAGTGGTGTAACGTATCTTTTTTTTTTTGGCTGCTCAAAAATGAGACATGCTGCTGTATTTTGGATCCTCTGGAGGTTTGATGGTGCAGCTGGTAACACCGTCAGTAAGATACTGCAGTAATCCAGATGAGATATGACCAGAGCCTGAACAATGACATGTATTGTATAGTCCGAAAGGAAGGGTCTGATCTTTGTGATGTTAAAAAGAGCAAATCTGCATGATGTGGAAACAGAGGAGATGTGGTTGGTAAAGCTCAGTTGATCATAACTGAGCAACCCCAGGTTTCTGGCAGACTTAGTTGGGACAATCACTGTGCCTCCACTCTCTGTTAGTCAGATTTATGAAGCTTGGCTGTGAATCGCCAGTATGGGTATAAACTCAATCAGTGTTGATATTTATTTGTTGCGCGTATAACCTACTGTACTGTTCTTTGTTAACCAAACTTGCAAGTACAGTGGCAAGAAAAACTTTGTGAACCTTTTGGAATTTCATGGTTTTCTGCATTAATTTGTCATAAAATGTTCTCTGATCTTCATCTAAGTCACAACAATAGAAAAACACAGTGTGCTTAAAATAATAGTACACAAACATTATGTTTTCATGTTTTTATTGAACATAACATGTAAACATTCACAGTGCAGAGTGGAAAAAGTATGTGAACCCCTAGCCTAATGACTTTTTGGGGCTGCTTTGCTGCCTCAGGCCTGGACGGATTGTTATCATTGATGGGAAAAATGAATTCCAGAGTTTATCAAGGCATTTTCCAGGAAAACGTAAGACCACCTGTCCGCCAACTGAAGCTCCACAGAGGATGGGTGGTGCAACAGGACAGTGACCCGTAGTAATTCAACAGAAGAATAGCTTCAACAGAACAAAATACACCTTCTGGAGTGACCCAGTCAGGGTCCTGACCTCAACCCGATTGAAATGCTGTGGCATGACCTCAAGAGAGCCATTCACACCAGACATCCCAAGAATATTACTACACTGAAACAGTTTTGTGAAGAGGAGTGGTCCAAAATGACTCCAGATCGTTGTGCAGGTCTGATCTGCAACTACAGGAAACGTTTGGTTGAGGTTATTGCTGCCAAAGGAGGGTCAACCAGTTATTAAGTCCAAAGGTTCACATACTGTTTCCACCTTGCACTGTGAATGTTATGTTCAATAAAAACATGAAAACATATAATGTTTGTGTAGTATTATTTTAAGCAGTGTTTTTCGGTTGTTGAGTTAGATGAAGATCGGAGCATGAAATTCCAAAAGGTTCACAAAGTTTTTCTTGCCACTGTATGTCATTGTTTAGTTATCATAGTATCATGAGATTAGTCATGAGATTATCATGAGATTAGATTAGTGACATGTCACTAATTTTATGTTTATTGTTTGATTTTCTTCAGCAGCAATTCTCGTCCAGCTGAGAAGTTATTTTCTGAACTCATGCGTGAGGCTCATGTTTCACTGCAAAGATGCAATGTGGAACAGCTGGGCATCAATCACAGCACCTCTCACAGGACTGAGCAAACAAACACTAAGGATGTAGCTTTGAAAAGCAACACACAAGATTTTTCCAAGAAAAACAGTATGTCTGTGAAAATACAGAGTGAAATTCTCGTAACAAAAAGGAAACTTAAGGAGGAGAAACACATTTTGAACTCATTGAACTGTAAGAATGATATTAAGATCAATAGTTCTAAGGTCAGTAATGTTGCTGCTTCTGCATTGGCCCAGACCTTCTCAGTGGACTCAGGCCGAAAACCTAATCCTGATGTTCCATCAGATGTGAACGTAAAGCAGCTTAAACGTCCAGTGCCTCTACCTCTGCCAGCCCTTGCTCTTTTTTTGAAGCAGCATTCGACTAAATCTAAAAAAGTCAAGACTAAAACTGAATCCCCTACCTCAGCACTACCATCAGAACATTTGTCTGGATCACAGAGTTCTGCTGCATGTTTGTCTTCTGATCATGCCAGCAATACAGTTGGTCTCTCAAAGAGTCTCACTGTTGATGCTGCAGAGACTGACTACCAGACAGCTGAATGTACTGGTGCAGACATTCATCCTAATGAAATTACTTCAAATGTTATTGGACAAGCAGATGAATCAGCCTTTCAGCCCTCTAGTTTATCATGTCCAAATGCAGTTGCCAATACAGATTCAAATGGAGTAAGAACTGAAAGCCTCATACTTGCTGAAAGAACACTAGTGTTGCCCATCTCAGATCAGCCCCTTTGTGCCCCTGCAACATCTCCATGTCTTGCTAGCTCTTCTACATCTCCCACTTTTCCTCCAACCATGGATACAGTGTTACCTGCTGTGAAACTACCACAAACAGCAGCTGTCACAGAGGGCTCCACACTTTCTTCAGACTTGCCCACCATGAAGCCTGAGTCTTTGCTTTCTGATCCAGAGTGTTCCTCTCTTGACTTTGAGCCTTTATCACCTGCAAGCTCTCTAGAACCTTTACCTCCCCTGCTGGCCTCCTTAGGTTTGGATCTTGATTCTGGACTATGTCTGAAAGGTCCTGAAAGCTTACAGCACAGTAAAAACTCTGCCATATCTGTGTTTAAATGGCATACAGTATTACCTCCCCCTGAGCCATATGTAGACACATTTCAGCCCAAACAACAGCCACTGCCTTTACCGCCTATTACACCATCTTGTTTGCCCTGCCAGACTCCCTCCCGCCCTGGAGAGCAGCTTTTTTGTACCTCCACACCTCCCTCTGAGCTTGCACCATCATTTCAAGAGAATGAACAGTCCCTGCCCTTCCCAGCAGAACTGTCTCCACTTGTACTCCAGCTGCCTCTGTCTCCAACCTTTTCTTCATTAGATGGAGATGGATTGTCACCTACTCCTTCTCTTGCAGACCTCGTGCACTTTTTATCCACAGATGATGACCTTGGGATGGGGGTTGAGTTTCCAAACACTGAGGCAGTGGCTGTTCCCTTTTCACCTCCAAGCACAATAGAAGCAAATGCACATGAGCCTTCTCATCAGGTCCAATCAAATCCAGCCTACAAGCGAAAGAAGAAATCACAGCGGCACAAGCTTAGCAAAACGGAGATGCATCCTAAGAATGACGACTCCTTCTACACCAAGATGCAGCCTAACCTAGAGGAGGTGGAGGAGCAATTATTTATCTCATTCACATCAAAGGTAAAACAAAAGCTGTTTTCGTGTCCCAATGATTTGTTTGTATTATGATACATCTTTGAAATGAAGGGAATTTGAATCTGTAATTCACTATTAAAAGATGTCCCAATAACAGCTTAAAAAGCCCCTAGTTCATCCAAAAAGCTGCAGCCAGAGTTCTGACTGGACTGGAAGTTTTAAGTCTAGTCTTAAATAGAGAGGGTGTCTACCTCCAGAACTGCTGGTTGCACAGGAAAGGAGCTTGATAGCTAAAGGCTCTGCTTCCCATTCTACATTTGGAAACTCTAGGAACCACAAGTAGAACTGCACTCTGAGAACAGAGAGTTCGGTTTGGAAAATATGGAACTATGAGGTCTTTAAGATGGAGCCTGATTAAGTGATTTATAAGTGAGGAGAAGAATTTTAAATTCAATTCTGGATTTTACAGGGAGCCAATGGAGAGAAGCTAACGTAGGAGAAATACGATCTCTGTTGCTAATTCCAGTCAGAACTCTGGCTGCAGCATTTTGGATTAACTGGAAGCTTTTTAAGTTATTGGGACAAAATATTAATAGTAAATTATTACATCATTATACATCAATCCATTCTCGCATAACTGGAACCATTCACATCCATAGCTTGCACGGAGTATGAAAGAGCCCAAACACACTTTACACCAGGGGATTATATGAGTGTTTGACTTTGTTTGAATTCAATTTATATTCTAATTCTTTGAGATACCATAGTAGTAGTGTTAAGATTAGAAATGGCTCCTAAAATCCATCATTTAGGTTTAACTGCTAATTCCAAACCTCCACAAGGCCAGCAAAGCTTTATAGAGGTTTCTCACACCCAGTCACGCAGGCCTTTGTTATGGCCTCCATATTGGACGTTTCGCTGACAGGACTGAGGTGCACATATGATACTGTTGGCTGTTGGTTATTTGGCCTGAGGTGATCTGAGACCTGCAAAACAGAGAAGCTGAAATTCAGGACAAATGGTGACATGTTCAATACGGTGGACATAGAGGCGTGGTGTGACCTGATGATGTCACTTGAAAGACCATTATAGACCTTCTGCGGCCAATTTGTTCTGCTTCCTGTTTTCTCTCATTAAATGTGGTTGCTGTCACTTGGTCTTACACTCTAGTCAGGAGTCTCCCTCAGCTCACACCACCTAAGTTCTCAAAGAGGTGAGCATATCCACATTTATTAACCACCTTATAGCAGGACATTAATGTCAATTTGATATGGTAAAAAACTCAACTCACCAGGTTGTCCTTTATAACTTCTTGACTGTTGGAGGAAGTGTCTCGTGGTCTTCCTTCACACCCAGATCTCAGATCAGATTATTATGCTTAAATGTTTTCTAAAATGCAGCTTCCTCTGATCACAAGCAGCAGATGTTTATTTACACAATGCAAGATCTGTTGCATTTGAAGACACATTTGGACAAACCAAGGTGAGCGTTGTGCTTTATTGTGCTTTCCACGTCCATGCTGTACAGTACTTCTCCAAGGCAAAAGACTTTAGTGGGGGGATTAAGTGGTTGGTTTTGCAGATGTACCCAGTTTGTTTGTCCAGCTCTGTTAAAGTGAAGCACACAGCTGTTTACCAAGAAGCTGTTTCTGGGGAATGCGCCTGGACTAATCTTCGCACAAACTCTCAGTCTGGTTTGTTTTTCCCCCCGTCAAAGTAGTTAAATAAACTTGGTTTCCACAGGAGAAGTTTTAACTAGTCAAACACTTGTGTTTTACGTAATATTGTGGGTTACTTAGTGTAAACTTCTACAAAGAAAGTAAAAACCAAACCTCACTTTTCAGGAGGCCCTCAGACTACACATTGCAGATTCTGAAGAACCAATCATACAGATGATCCCTGAAGCTCACCTGCAACTAGAACCCAACACACCTGAGAAGGGTAATGTGTTATCGTTATGATGTTGTTTGATTAAAAGAAGTTGGATGGTGGAAGATGAAGATGGAGACCAAATCTATTTTTGTGTATATTAACAAAGTGGTCTGAAAATGATTAGATGTTAAGCTAAGCATAAAGACTGGAAGCAGGAGGAAACTGCAGGCCTGGGAGTCGAGACAATTCTGAAATCCTTCTGTCAACTTCAAATCTGTCTGATACAACACAAACCACACAAAGTCCTAGCACTTTATTGAACTGTATTTACGTTCAGCTTCTTCTTCTTCTCTTTCGGCTTTTCCCATCAGGGGTCGCCACAGCGAATCATCCTTTTCCACCTCACTCTATCATGAACATCTTCTACCCTAACACTAGCTAACCTCATGTCCTCTGTTATAACATCCATACATCTCCTCTTTGGTCGTCCTCTTGTCCTCCTGCCTGGCAGCTCCATCTCCAACATCCTTCTACCAATATATTCACTATCCCTCCTCTGAACATGTCCGAACCATCTCAGTCTGGCCTCTCTGACTTTGTCGCTAACACAGGCAACGTGAGCCGTCCCTCTGATGTACTCGTTCCTTATTCTGTCTAACCTGGTCACTCCTAAGGAGAACCTCAACATTTTCATCTCTGCTACCTCCATCTCAGCCTCTTGTCTCTTTCTCACTGCTACCGTCTCTAACCCATAGAGCAGAGCTGGTCTCACCACTGTCTTGTACACCTTTCCTTTGAGTCTTGCTGACACTCTTCTGTCACACAAAACTCCTGACACTTTCCTCCACCCGCTCCAACCTGCCTGCACTTGCCTCTTCACCTCTTTTCCACACTCCCCATCACACTGAACTGTTGAACCCAAGTACTTAAACTCCTGCACCTTCTTCACCTCCGCCCCCTGTAACCTAACGCTTCTACCTTGATCCCTCTCGTTCAGACACATGTATTCTGTCTTACTACGACTGACCTTCATGCCTCTTCTTTCCAGAGCAAACCTCCACCTCTCCAGCTGTTCCTCTACCTGCTCTCTACTCTCACTGCAAATCACAATATCATCCGCAAACATCATTGTCTGACCTCATCTGTCAGCCTGTCCATCAACATAGCAAACAAGAAGGGACTCAAAGCTGATCCTTGATGTAGTCCCACCTTCACCTTGAACTCCTCTGTCTGACCTACAGCACATCTCACCACCGTCATACTTCTCTCATACATGTCCTGAACTACTCTGACGTACTTCTCTGCCACTCCCGACGACCTCATACAGTACCACAGCTCCTCCCTCGGGCACCCTGTCATACGCCTCTCTAAATCTACAAAGACACAATGCAGCTCCTTCTGACCATCTCTGTACTTTTCCATCAACATTCTCAAAGCAAAAATGGCATCAGTGGTGCTCTTACGGGGCATGAAACCATACTGCTGCTCACAGATCTCCACCTTCTTCCTAAGCCTGGCTTCCACTACTCTTTCCCACAGCTTCATTGTGTGGCTCATCAACTTTATTCCTCTATAGTTGCTGCAGTTCTGCGTGTCACCCTTGTTCTTAAAGATCGGAACCAGAACACTTCTCCTCCATTCCTCAGGCATCTTCTCACTCTCTAGAATCCTATTGAACAAACTGGTTAGAAACTCCACTGCTGTCTCTCCTAAGCACTTCCACACCTCCACAGGTACGTCATCAGGACCAACAGCCTTTCCACTCTTCATCCTTTTCAAAGCCTTCCTAACCTCATCCTTTCCAATCTCTGCTATTTCCTGCTCCACAACATCCACATCTTCCTCCCTTCTTTCCCTGTCATTTTCCTCGTTCATCAGCTCCTCAAAATACTCCTTCCATCTTTTCTGCACACTCTCCTGGGTTGTTAGCACCTTTCCATCTCTGTCCTTAATCACCCTTACCTGTTGCACATCCTTCCCATCTCTATCTCTCTGTCTGGCTAGCCTGTACAAGTCCTTCTCTCCTTCCTTTGTGTCTAACCTGTCATACAGCTCATCGTAAGCTTTCTGTTTGGCCTTTGCCACCTCCCTCTTCACTCTACGCTGCGCTTCCTTGTACTCCTGTCTACTTTCCTCAGTCCTTTCTACATCCCACTTCCTTCTAGCCAACCTCTTCCTCTGGACACATTCCTGTATTTCCTCATTCCACCACCATGTGTCTTTACCTTCTTTCCTCTTTCCAGATGACACACCTAGCACCTTCCTACCTGTTTCCTTGATAACCTCTGCTGTAGTTTCCTAGTCACCTGGAAGCTCATCCTGACCACCCAGAACCTGTCTCAACGTCTGTCTGAATTCCTCACAAGTTTCTTCATTCTTTAGCTTCCACCACTTGGTCTTCTTCTCTGTCTTCCCTCTCTTCTTCTTCCTAACCTCCAGAGTCATCTTACACACCACCATGCGGTGCTGTCTGGCTACACTCTCTCCTACCACCACTTTGCAGTCACTAACCTCTCTCAAATGACCTCGTCTACATAGGATGTAGTCCACCTGCGTACTCCTACCTCCACTTCTGTATGTCACTCTATGTTCCTCTCGCTTCTGGAAGTAGGTGTTGACTACAGCCATTTCCATCCTCTTAGCAAAGTCCACCACCATCTGTCCTTCCAGATTCCTTTCCTTCACACCAAACCTGCCCATCACCTCCTCATCACCTCTGTTGCCCTCACCAACATGCCCATTGAGGTCTGCTCCAACAACAACTCTCTCTCCTCTGGGGATACTCTCTATGACCTCATCAAACTCACTCCAGAATCTCTCCTTCTCTTCTAACTCACAGCCAACCTGTGGAGCATACCCACTGACTACATTCATCATCACCCCTTCAATTTCTAGCTTTATGCTCATCACCCTGTCTGAGACTCTTTTCACCTCTAGAACACTTTTTACAAACTCCCCCTTCAGGATCACTCCTACCCCGTTTCTCTTCCTATCCACACCATGGTAGAACAGTTTGTATCCTCCTCCAATACTATGTGCCTTGCTGCCCTTCCACCTTGTCTCCTGCACACACAGAACATCTACCTTCCTTCTCTCCATCATGTCTGCCAGCTCTCTTCCTTTCCCTGTCATCGTGCCAACGTTAAGAGTCCCTATTCTCAAACCTATGCTCCTGCCTTTTCCCTTCTCTCTCTGACCACGAACCCTTCTGCCTCCCCTCTTTCTTCGACCAACAGTAGTCAAATTTCCACCGGCACCCTGTAGGTTAACAGCACCGGTGGCGGTCGTTGTTAACCCGGGCCTCGACCGTTCCGGTATGAAAGTGTATTTACGTTCAGCTAACAATCTAAAATAAGCGATTATGCAGTCAGTTGGTTTAATTTATATCAACTAAAGTTACACTACAAGGATCTAGAGGAAACATGGATGAAGCTTACCCTAACATAACACAACTGAACACCGAAGCAAATTCTTAGATAGTGGAAAGATCTGCTAGCTATTAGGAATTATTTAGCTAACTTTCGGCTAACATAAACTAGAAGCTAACTCTAAGCTTACTTGTCCTACAAGCTCATTTTACTAGCTTGTTTTACTTAACTAGTTTTAAAATTTGAAAGTCAAAAAATGGCCAACTAAATCTAAAAAAAAAAGCTACAAGCTACAGTATACTAGAGCTAACCTGAAGTAGCTGACCCTAATATAACCTTAGAGCTATCTCAAAGTTAACAGAAACTAGAAACTAGATCTAAATGTCTCATGTCACGTTGTTGCCACGGTTTTGGACTATGACCGATTCATATTCATTCGAATTTCCAATGTATCAAAAAATTCTTCAGGGTAATGTGAGAATGTCTGTATGTCAGCTAAAACTCTGTACAATTTGGGTGATGCTACAGGACAATGACCCAAAACACAACAGAATGGCTTCACTAAATCCACGTTCTGAAGTGGCCAAGTCAGAGCCCAGACCTCAACCTAACGGAGATGGAAAAAGACATGAAAGATCAGAATTTTTTTGTGCCATTACTTTAGGCACATTATATTTGTTGATACTCTTATGTTTACATACTTTTTCTTGCCACTTGCCATATATGTTGGTGTTCAGCAGACACAACAGAGACTGTGGAGAAGAGGATCTCTGCCTTTGAGAAGATTCTTCTGAGAGACTTGAAGTTGATGAAACACCGACAGGTCATCCATCCTGTGCTGCAGGAAGGTACAGATGATCTCACAGAAAATAATAAACATGAATTTTCATCCGAAACATAAAAGTAAAATGAACTAGAAAAAAAGGTAAGAATTCTGAATGATGTGATTTAGAGTAAGAAATCAGTCACACATCAGTTTTATGTGAAAACAAGTGTTTCAGGGATTGAGTTTGGCTTCTACTCCCTGAGGATATAATTATTATTATGTCCATCCAGAATAAATCTCACAATCTTGCATAAATCTGTAATCTTGCATAAGTCTTTTTTTTGCTTTTCTTTTCTTAAAGTATCACAGCAGTAATATCTCAGACAAACAGTGGCAGGTTTAATGGCTACAGTTTGGTTACCTGTAAACAAAAACAGACCAAATATATACAGGGCTCTAAGACTACAGTAGTACTGACCTGTAGCTGACAACAAATGTGATCGGTTTTCACAGGGTCTGTCTCTTTAGCTGTAACCAATGTCTTTGTTTCCAAATAGGATGATATGTTAGTGTTCTATGAATATTTCAGACATCTTCACACTGAGATGATAAAATGCGGCAGAAGCAAATCCAAGGAAATTGATTTAAATGGCTGCAAGAGCAGCTAGTTCACAAACAGGAGCTGTTGTTAGGAATTGATCATGGAGTATAACTGTAGTTTTTCAGTGTTTCAATTGAATGCAGGTGAAGCCCGGATGGATATTGAATCTGGGTTTTATCCAGAAGGACACAGCAGTTAAATATTCAGTCTGTACATCATTACGGCTAACATGCTATTTGACTTGGTTCTTTATGCACCTTATTACAGTGTCTGTGTTTGTCTCTGTGCAACTCAGTTGGTCTGAAGATGAATCTACTGGATCCCACTCTGGCCATAGATCTGCAGTACCTGGGAGTGCGCTTGCCCATCCCTCCCCCAGGAGTCTCTTTGGAACCTCTGATCCAGGACCTGCCCCCTACTCAGGGTGTGTTTCTTCACACCCATCTGCAACATAAAGCCTTCCCTTTGGAAACCCTCAAATTGCTCCATATTTTAATTTACTTTCTAGTAGATTGTTATCATAGCAGCTACTGAACAAGAAAAACAAGTTAAATTACATTTCTGAATAGACTCCTTAATCATCTCCGCCTCCTATGGGTTTGTTTCCAGGTGCTTCTGTAGCATTTGTGTCCAGAACTGGTAAAACCACAGATGTGACACAGATTAAAGGTTGGAGAGAGAAATTCACTCCATCTGAGGCTCCATCTGTTCCTGACAAACCTCAAGGTAAATCTGTTTGTTTGCTGGTAGACATGTTTCTAGCATCAAAACACCAGTTTATTTCCAGTTCAGTACTCCATATTTAGTGAAGATGAACCTTTTTATAACTGACAGAGAGCAGTGCGATTTTATTTTATTGTCATCAAACAAGTTAGTATTCACGTCTCCATAGCATTTACATTCACATTTAGTTATTTGGCAGATGCTTTTATCCAAAGCAACTTGCAAGTGAGGAGCCAACACACCAGGACCCACCAGGAATGATTACTGGACAGCTGCTCTACCTCAGTCACCTCGATTTTCTGTCTGTTAATGTCGCCCGGACTTTCTTGTGCTGTGTGCTGCTCGTCCAGATCTGATTCTCTGAAGATAATCCGAAATTCATATGTAAAAATGGCTTCTGTGTGAACAACTTGTAAACAGAGGAAACTGAGGTGACAAAATACAGCAAAGTTTAGTAAAGAGAGAATCTGACTTCTTCTGATTAGTAAATACCTGGACAGGTGGTAGCACCTACCTTCGAGATTAACTTGGGACATTTCAACATCTTCTTGTCTCACTTTACTTATTTTGTCCTGCAGCTGGTCCAAGTTCAGATCTGCCAAAGAAGAACTTGTCGGCGTTCTGCAGCGATATGTTGGACAAGTACCTGGAGCACGAAGGGAAGTTGCTTGACGAACGGGCTGCCAGCTTCTCTAAGCCTCAGGTGGAGCCAGTAGTGTATGAACTCCCCACAAAGAGCACCAGTTATGTCCGGACCTTGGACAGCATCCTGAAGAAACAGCCCGGCAGCTCTCCCACATCAGACATCATATCTGGGTTCATTCCACCCTCCAAGAGGCCCAAACTCTCCCTTAAGGAGAAGAAGACATCCAGGAAAGGGGAGAGGAAACCAAAGGGTCCAAAACTTAAGAAACCCAGACTAGATTGTGGAGGTGAACAAAGACCAGTTTCAACCAACCAGATCCCTAAACAGCCCACTGCCCTGACCTCAGCCGTGCCCGCTCCACCAGACCACACAGCACCCATCACTGAACATAATAAATCAGAGAAAAAGGACCTGAAGGTCCGATTCAACCACACAGAACCATTAACACTGCCTCCTAAGAACCCCATCTTCAAGAAGAGAAGAAAGCTAAAACCCAAGTCTTCATCACAGACCCTTAGGCCTACGGCACCCACTGTGCATGTCTCAGAGGATATGGCTCCTCTGGAGTCGGACTCTGAGCTGGGAGCCGCAGATCGGGTTGATGAACCATACAGGAAGGATAGAGGACCAATGATAACCCGAGCTCTGCTGAGGCAGAAGGACCTGGAGGACAGGGTGGTGTGGGAGGGCCAACCCAGAACCTACATCACTGAGGAGAGGGCTGCCATTGCCCTGACGTCCCTCTTCACATTGATGGTAAGATTTAACTCACATTTCAGAACTCTCTAAACTGATATGACCTTGTTAACTGGATATTTAGATTTGATCTGTAGAAGAAACAAAGAATCTGTTAGGATGGATGAGAACTACAGCACAATGGAAATGTTACTGAAACTGTTGCTGACTAGTTTGAGATCGGCTCAGATAAATCACTGCCAACTTTAAAAAGTGAATCAGCTGAACACATATTTAAATGATCTGTATGCTTCTCATAAGCTTTAGAAGTATTTTAACACAAAGAGCTTTGATCATTATCTCAGAAAGAATTATCTCACAAAAATGAAAACAGTCAAGTATTGTAACTGACTGGTTCCTCTGCTTCCTCCTCAGGGTTTTGCCAGTGAGAATCCGACTGCCCCTATCCAGCTGGTCCAGAGATGGGCCCCTCCTTGTTTGAACGAGTTCTGCAGGCTGGGCTGTGTCTGCTCCAGTCTCTCCTACTGTTCCAGGGTCAGCCACTGCGGCAGGCCTCAGTGCATGTTTGGCTGCAGCTGCCTCAAACAGAAAGTGGTCCTCCTCAAGAACCTGGATTGGTCAGACTCTAGCACCTCCCATCACCAAAACAACAAAAAAAGAAGGAGGAAGAGGAGGATGAAGATGGCCTACAGTAAGGACATCCCAGCACTACACCTTTTATCTGTTTACAGCCTGATTCACATAAAGTAGCAGCTCAGAACTGGTCTAGTTATTTTACTGTGGTTTGTTTTGTTTGTTATTGTTGTTAGTTTATATCTGTCCCATGCTGTTTCTGTCATCTTGTCTCTGAAGATGCTCTCTTTAAATTCCTTCCTGTTTGATTTGTAGTTTTGAAGGAAGCCGACAGCGTTTCCCAGCCTGCTGAGCGTGTCTGGACCTTGTGGAAAAGGGACAGTGGAGGCTCAGATCCAGATCCGGTCCATGTTCCTGAACCAAGCTGTCTTCCTCGTTTTACTGTAAGGACTCTGTCGCACATACATGTTAGTTAGGAAGGTTCCAACACGTCTACAGATAGTAAAAAACACATTAAAGAGTTAGTCCACCACAATAATCTTGACACATTTTAAACCTCGCTGGTACTGAGCCATGTCGATTAGTCTTTGGCAACCAAGGATGGTCTAAGTAAGCACACTAATTTGTCTTTCTTAAATTCAAGATTTTCAAGATTCAAAAAACTTTATTAATCCCAGAGGGAAATTGTTTTGCCTCATTACCATTGTTCTGAAAACAGACAGAAAGAAAAGGAACCACAACCAGGAAAGATCCAACACCATTAACATAAATACACAAACAGAAATACACAATAACATCAATACCGAAAAACCCAATACATATACAGAATATGTAAATAGATAAATGAAATTGGGTCAATATATTCACAGCAAGTTTATGACAGTATCACTTCCCCCACCCCTTACAGAGGGGGGAGGAATTGTACAGATTGA
Source organism: Anabas testudineus (assembly GCF_900324465.2). Lineage (NCBI taxonomy): Eukaryota > Metazoa > Chordata > Actinopteri > Anabantiformes > Anabantidae > Anabas > Anabas testudineus. The sequence goes on from NC_046630.1 coordinate 267,909, forward strand.
TTGCCACAGGTAGAAAGGATCTCCTGTGGTTCTCTGTGGAACATTTAATGTTAATAAATCTTTGGCTGAACGTGCTCCTCTGTCCAACCAACACACTGTGCAGTGGGTGGGAGGGATTGTCCAAGATTGAGAGGAGTTTGGACAGCATCCTCCTTTCAGCCACAACATGTAGAGGGTCCAGCTCCACCCCCAGAACAGAGCCAGCCCTCCTAATCAGCTTGTTCAGTCTGTTAGTGTCTGCCACCTTCATGTTGCCGCCCCAGCAGACCACAGCATAAAAGATGACACTGGCCACCACAGACTCATGAAACATCCGCAGCATGGTGCTGCAGACGTTGAAGGACTCTTGAGTTATACCTAAAGTCTGAGGTGTACAGGGTGAAGAGGAATGGAGACAGAACTGTCCCCTGTGGAGCACCTGTGCTACAGATCACAGTGTCAGACACACAGTTCTGCAGGCGGACGTACTGTGGGCGGTTGGTGAGGTAGTCCATGATCCAGGAAATCAGGGGAGTGTTTACCTGCATTTTTTTTAATTTCCCACCCAGCAGTGCAGGACGGATGGTGTTGAATGCACTGGAGAAATCGAAAAACATGATCCTCACTAAGCCCCCAGGCTTGTCCAGGTGGGTGTAGGTGCGATGGAGAAGGTGTATGATGGCGTCATCCACTCCAATATGGGGTTGGTAAGCAAACCAACCAAGGGGGTCAAGTGAGGGTTTGACCAGAGGTCGGAGGGACTCCAGGATCAGCCTCTCAAAAGCCTTCATGATGTGTGATGTCAAAGCCACTGGTCTGAAGTCATTGAGGACTCTGGGACGTGGCGTCTTATTCACTGGAACAAGGCACGACTTTTTCCACCCTAGAGGAACCCTCTCCAGGTGCAGGCTGAGATTGAAGATGTGCTGGAGAACAACACATAGCTGAGGAGCACAGGCTTTCAGCACCCTTGGGCTGACTCCATCAGGACCTGCAGCCTTTGTGGGTGGAAGGCTGTTCAGCTCTCTTCTCACCTGCTCAGCTGAGATTGTTAGGGTGGTGGCTGAGTCGTGTGGGGGAGGGACTGAGGAGCAGTTGGTGAACTGAAGTGGGATCTGTGACTCAGCCTGGAATCGATTGAAAAAATGATTCAATTCATTGGCTCGGTCCACAGTCCCCCCAGTCTCCTGGCTGCTGGACTTGTAGCCAGTGATGGTCCTCATGCCCCTCCAAACCTCCCTGGTGTTGTTCTGTTGAAGGTTTTGTTCCAGTTTTTTCCTGTACGTCTCCTTCCCCTCCCTGATCCTGACAGACAGCAGTCTTTGGACCCTTTTTGCTGCCTCCCTGTCTCCTGATCTGAATGCTTTCTTTTTGTCATTCAGGATGGCTTTAATGTCCTGAGGGACCCAGGGCTTATTGTTTGGGAAGCAGCAAATGGTTTTTGTGGGTACCTGGGTGTCCACACAGAAATTAATGTAGTCAGAGATGCAGTCTGTCAGTCCATCAATGTCCTCACCGTGAGGTTCACAGAGAGTCTTCCAGTCTGTCTCTTCAAAGCATCCCTGCAGGGCAAGGTGTGCCCCCTCTGTCCACCTCTTTACAGTTTTAATGGTGGGAGGCTGCCTGTGAACCAAAGGTGTGTATTGTGGGAGGAGATGTACCAGGTTGTGATCCGACTTTCCCAGAGGGGGGAGGGCAGTGGAGCTGTAGGCATCTTTAACATTAGCATACATCGGGTCCAATGTCCTCTCCCCCCTGGTGGGACAGCTCACAAACTGGGTAAAGGTAGGAAGTGTCTTATTGAGGGTGGCGTGATTAAAGTCTCCAGAGATCATAAAGAAGGCGTCGGGGTGTCTGGTCTGCAGGTTGGAGGTGACAGTCTGAATGACGTCACACGCAGAAGCAGCGTTAGCGGATGGAGGAACGTAAACGGTGATTAATATGGTGTGTGAAAACTCTCTGGGCAAATAATATGGACGAATACACGCTCTTTCACAGTGACATGACCAGGATGGCACCACCTGTTGTTAATGAGAACGGCGAGCCCCCCGCCTCTCCTCTTACCGCTCTCCTCTCGCCTCCTGTCCTAGCGCACGGTGCTAGAACCGTCTATTTTAACACTAGAGTCAGGAATACGATCATGCAGCCATGTCTCTGTGAAACACATCAAACTACACTCTGCAAAGATTTTCTCCATCCTCACCAGAGCTGTCAGTTCGTCCATCTTATTGTCCAGTGATCTCACATTACCCATAATCACAGAGGGGAGATGAGGTTTGAATCTTCTCACCTTCTCTCTGCGCATCGCTCTTCTCCGTTCTTTAATTCCTCCTTGTTGTTTTTTGCCTCCTCTACATCCCCTTAAATTGTATTTTATTTGTATGTCACCAAATAACAAAAACAACAGAAGTCATCTCAGGGCCCTTACAGACCTTACAAAATATAACTGTATACAGAATTATATAGAAAACCCAACAACCCCACTGAGCAGCACCAGGAGACAGTGGAAAGGAAGAAACCTCCAGCAGTAACCAGGCTCAGGGTTGGCCATCTGCTTTAACCGGTAGGGGTGAGTAGAAAGAGGAGAAAGAAAAGAACAACAGGCAACAAAAACAACAACAAGCAGCAAAAACACTGGTAGGACCAGGAACTGGACTCTGGAGATATACAGCTCCAAGGATGAGGAAACCTGCAGAGGAGAACAGAGAGAGGGAGACAGAGAGGAGGAAACACAACTACAGGAGAGAGAAGACACAAAGTTAATGATATGAAATGGTAGAATTTGAATGGATAGAGGAGAAAAGAGAGAGGAGGAAACACAACTAATCACTGAATTACTAAAGCATTAAATTTCCATCGTCACAGATGATACTGTGCTGGCTGCTGAATGTTAAAAAGTTTTGTCTGTTTCCAGGAGTGCAGAGAGAACTATGGCAGCTGTGCAAGAATTAGAACTTACATGGGAAAGAAGACGACTCGGGAACAGGTGATAAAGGTTATTGTAGAAAACATATGATATGCTATGCTGCTAAAATTACTTTATTGAATTTAATTAACATGTTATGAACAAGGACCAGATTTGAAGACCTCTGCCACTTAGGGTTTATTAAAAACAATGGAAACAAAGCAGAACCTAGAACCTTACGGGTTCACTTTCTATGATAAGTTTCAGGTTACAACTTGATGACCAGGTCCAAAAGCTGCAAAATAATTCTAAACAAAAATATAGATTTGTTTGTAATCTGCATAGCGAATATAGTTTCTGTTGTGTTTTGTTGAGGATGTGACTGACCCTGTAGCAGCATGTAGACTAAGAACAGTACTGATACCTGTGGAACTCCACTCCACAAGTGAAGAACATGAGGAGGCAGCATCAAGTCGTTTGGACTGAGCTATTGAAAGTTTGATGTCTTCCAGGAGACGATGAAGGATGGGAAGTCTAAAGTAGTTCGGCTGAAATCTTTGTTGCACAGAGACTTGAAACCAAAAAAAACAAAGATGAAAGCCTCCATTCCTCCTGCAGGTGGGTTTACTGGCACTGTGATTATCTCAGATGTCTGTCTGCAACAAACAGCGAACTTAGGAAAACTGCAGTTTATTTTTTGTACCATATAGCCGTGTTTCAGAGTTCTGAAAAAGAGTTTTGTCTTTTCCTTCAGCAGCTGAACAAGTTCAGCTGGCTTCCTCCAGACAGGCCCCGAGTCCTCCTTCAGGGCCTCCCCCAAAGCCATCGAAGCGCCTGATAATCCTGGCGGAGTGTAAGTGGGAGAGTGATGCCGACCGGAACCACGTGTTGAAGACACTGTGTGAGGCAATGGCTCAGGACCGGTTGGGCGATCCTTTCTGGATCAAGAAGTATCTCATCAGTCCCCTCACACAGACTGTGGAGGAGAATGGCACAGACCACTGCATCCAATACAAAATCCACATCTCCACACCTAAAGTGGAGCGGGAGAAACCACCAGAAACACAACAGAAACGAGAGGGCGACACAAACCCACAACAGGAGGTCAGAAAGAATCCAAACACTGATATTTGAGTTGTCAGTTTCCTTTTAAATTGATTCTGGATCCGTAATCCTGGGCGAAAATAATGTAATGTCTGCAAAAGAAAGACACACCACAAGAGTCATCATGGAAAAAAGTCTGTAGTAGCGTAGTTTTGTGTCTAGACTGATTTAGACCTAAGCTGGGATTACAGCCTCTTTATTTTGGCTACCTTAGTGTATTTCTTGTGCACAACAATGGTGGCGTCTGATAACAAGTTACAGTATACAGGTGCAGATATCATTGAATAAAAGGGGACCAAGAGTCTAGAACAGACGGCAGCATTAGATGACCAGGAATCTCAAAATTATGTTATGAAGATAAAGGATTTTCTTCTTTGCTCTAAATGTATCGTGTGTCTCTGCAGGATCACTTGAGACAGGTGACCACAGAAGAGGGAGTTCTGGTTGACTGGCAGCAGGAGGTAATGGAGGAGGAGGCAGAGCTTTGGGAGGATTGGCAGCAGGAGGTTGAGGAAGGCGACATCAAGGAGGAGGGCTCAAAACTTCCACAGGTAAACGACAGGAAGAAGACATGTGAAGTGAGAACAGAAGATAAGATGAACAGTATGGGTCTGCCATTCCTGACCGGAATCTCCCCTGCTGGATTCCTCTCAGCCAATAAGAAAAAACCTGGGGGGACAGATCACCTGGTCCAGGTAAGGACAGGTTACTGCTATTTTCTCAGTATTCACAGCTGTGAACATCTGTACAGTCTGGACCTGCATCCTTCTTCAATCTTAAATCCTAATTTTTATCTCATAGCATAAAATGAAACATTATGATCCAGAATACTTTGAAGTTGGACCTGGACATTAAAGTCGAAGTCCCCAAAAGGTGCCTGTACACTGTCATACTGAAAAACCAAGTAAATTACAGTGAGCGGCAAGTCTGAAAGTGTGTGCAAACAGATCTTCTCCAAGGTGAGAGTCTGAAGGAGCTAACATTAGTCACATTAACCGTTTAGCAATAATGTGCAGCTAGTGTGGACAAATTCAACTAGCTAACCCGGTAAACAAACAAGAAAAACACTTGGTTTGTACAACACTTGCGACTTGAAACTTTGAATGAGACCCAGTTTTAGGATGTTAGAATTTTGTGTGCACACACACATACTGGCTTGCTCGACATCTCTGTTGAAAACAAATAAATCCACAGTTTGTTCAGATCCTAAGAGGCCAAGGTTGTTGTGGGCAGTGTTTGGGCGAAAGCTGAGCGGGAATTGGGTGCCTTAGACTCGACAATAAATCATTCAGTGCAAACTTTGAAAGGACCGCTCACGGATTGGTTTCTACAAAACCAGTAAATATGAAAAAGGGCACTTCTAAACATACATGTGCCTGTGTGTGTCCACAGGCACCATAGAGTCACATAAATGTTCCAAAATTACCTAAAAGTCTGACTTTTGTAGTTTTCCTTTCAGTATATTCGGCATCGGGTTGTTAAACTTTTATGAAAGTAGATACAGCCTGTATATGACATCTGATCATTTTTATATTTTACAGGTAAATGGGAAGCTCTATCCTCTGGCAAAGATCCAGTTGGGGAAGATGGGGGCGCTCCATCCAGCAAACCGTCTTGCAGCTTATCTGACCGGTCGGGTGGGATCTAATAAGGATAAACAAGTGTCTTCTTCTTCAAGTAAACCTCCTCTGGCTTCAGGGCTGATCCCCCAGACTGCCTCCTCTTCCTCTGTGCTGACCAGCCCCACCAGCACCAGCACTCTACCCAGACCACAACTGTCAGTTCTCACCTGTACCTCCTCTACAGGTCGGGATACGACAATTTCTGATTTCACAAACATTACTAAGTAGTAGTAGAAGTACGAGTATTTGGAAGCCGAGAACAGCCATGGATGTGACAACAAAATCTGTTTTTTCGTAATTACGAGAAAATTCTTCAACTTGAAAAAATTAATGTCTGATTCATCTGATTACAACTGTCTCATCTTTAAAAGTTTGTTTTGACAGAAGTACAATTATACTATGATTCAAATCAGATCTTCCAGAAAATGTACTTAAACTACTAAAAGTAGTCGGTGCCCATAGTGTGTAAGCATCGCGTTACTAGGATAGGAGTCTGGTTTTAACTAGTAGTCAGGTCAGACTGGTACAGGTGATTCATTCCTGATGTAGCTGTGAATAAATTCCATCTTTTCTATTCAGTTTAAAATCTTTAAAAAATGTTTAGTTAAAAATGTGACAATTGCAGGGGTCCTGAATCTATCAACATATCATGTTTCAGCTTTTAATAACTCAGTAAACAACTTGTCCGTGGCCCTGTGTTTTTCAGACTCTCAGATAAACACCTCTGTGGTCCGACCTGTAAATCCATCTTCGGGTTTGTTGGATTCTAAAGGCTCTCAGATGTTGATGGTTGAGGTCCTGCGTTCCCTTAGGAAAGTTCCAGTATTGGGTGCAGTTACCCAGCCCCCGGCTCCCACCACCATCAGTCAGAAGATTGTCCTGCAGCCGGTCCAAACAGCATTAGGTGTCCAATACTACCGCAGACCAAACGGTAAACTGGTCCGACTGGTTCCTGTGTCCCAGCTGAGATCAGGCAATCCAAGCCTGCCACTTCAGAGAGGTGAGTCCTGCAGACCAAGCAGAGCCTTGTAGTGATATTGTGATAAATTGACTTTGGATGCCTGTAGTAATCTGACTACTGTGACACCCTGAGTCTGGTTCTGCTGGAGGTTTCTCCCTCTAAAGGGAGTTTTTCCTCTCCGCTGTCTCCTGGTGCTGCTTAGTGGGGTTGTTGGTTTTCTATATACTGTAATTCTGTATCCAGTTATATTTGAAAAGTCTTGAGCCTTAAACACTGTAAAGAACCTGAGACTACTTCTGTTGTGATTTGGCACTATACAAATAAAACCCAATTGCAATTTGAATTCATCAGTAATCTGATTACTACAGTGCAGATGGGGAAAACTAGTTATTAGTTATTAGTATTTCTCTCCCCCCCCAACACCCCCCACCCCCCACAGTTCTCCCCCCTACAGGCTCATCCTCCCCCTCAGGCCTCCCTGCTGCCCCCCTTCAGACTCCAGCCATCACTGTTGTGAAAGAAACACTCCCTCTGACCACTGCAACAACAACCCCCCCCACCACCTCCTCTGTGTCTAGCCTCCGATCTGTGCCCCCCCCATCTTCCCCACTCCGACCTGCTTCTGCTTTCCCACCTCAGAAGGGGATATGCACCTTTAAAATCCTCCCTGCCAGTTCCAACAAGGAACCAATCATCATCACGTGTCCTAAAGTTCCTTTGCAAGCCCCCACTAAGGTGGTTCCAGTTCCAGGCATCTTCACCCTCCTCCAACCTCATCCCAAACCCCCAGTGAACCTCATCTCCCTCACACCCTCCCCAGGTGAGGGGGCCGGGCTTGGGGTCAAAACAGTGACTGTGTCTGCAGTCCCTGTGGATCTAGGTGGAGTGTCAGTCCCTCAGAAACCTGCTTCATATCAAACCTGCGCCACCCAGTCCCCCGCAGAGACGGCTCTGAGATCCACCACGGTCGAGGTCACACCTCCACCTCCCGGAACCTCTGACAGGGCCACTCCTAAACCAGAGATGGCCTGCAACCTGGTGGACCTCGACATCATCTGTGTGGACGACGAAACGATGGAGGTGGAGAACATGGGGGCATCATCAAGCAGCGAGACAGAAAACTCATCAGACTTTGAGTCGGACGCCGACGGAGAGCAGGAGACAAATAAAATGAACCTAGTAAGAAAGAGTTAAAGGTTCTCAGAGTTTAGTTTAGCGAGCCGCAGATCGTCTGACGTGTCTCAGACAAACATTGATCTGGTTCTGTTTCTGCAGCGTCTGCTTCATAACGTGCTGGAGAGGAAACGACGGGTGCAGATGAAGCAGCTGTTTGAGGCTCTGAAGAGAGAAGTGGGACTGAGCCACGAGAAAACATCAAAGATCACTACACTGAGGAAGGTCTGAGATCTGAGGAGCCCGAAGTCTGAGACCAGATTTGAAATCTGAGATATTTTCATATAAACCTGGAAATAATCAAGTTTGATGAGTAAGAACTAAGTTTTGTTATGTGAAGAGTAAATATTTGAAATGAAATTCAGCCATGTTCTGCTGGAATCTGGACTCAGTCATGTTTCCAACTTGTGAACAACAGCTGCAGGTTGATTTATTGAACAAGTCTCTGAGGAGTCCATCAAATCCACCTGGGAGTCTGAACGTGAGGATCACTGGATCAGACTCTGAGATCTGAGTTCACCTGCTTCTTGTTTCTAAATCCTTAAAAACTTTCTGATTCTTATGTTTTTCTGAAAATATCTCAGATTTTCTCTCAGACTTTTGGATCCACTGAACATTCAATTTTATTTATTTTAGTTTTCTTCTTCCTCTCAGACTGTCCTCTTTCAGAGTTTAGACCATTTTCCACTACCTAGTGTGACAGGTATGTTTTTATTCAAGGCGATGCAGATGATTGATGAGCTGAGGATGACTGACAGATGTCTGGAGAGAAAGAAGAGAAGGCTGATGAAGAGGAGGGATGAGTACCTCTCCACCATTGCTCCAACAACTGGTACCACCATAGGAACTGCTATGCACACAGTTGTATCGGTGTGGGTCAAAAAATGGTTATGGGTTTTTTTTGTTGTTGTTTTAGATCTTTTAGACAGGAGCAAGCCAGACATCTGCAGAGGTCAGAGGTTACGTGAGTCTGTCAACAAACAGAGGAGACATAAAAACCGAGCAGATGCTGACTTGGTTGAGGTGGTGGATCTGTTGGACGAGACAGACGAACCAACGGATAAATCCTCTGACAAGGAGATAGTCGTCACCAAGACGACCAACATCATCACCGTCACTAACGTAAAGAAAAGTTCCTGTTGCACAGCAGAGACTCTACAACAACAACTCACCTGACTGACTTACCTGTGTCTCTGTGTTTGTGTCAGGATAAGGTGAATGAGGTCCAGTGTGTTGCTGTGGAGACACAAGGGAACAGTCGGCTGAATGTGGATCAGAGGAGGTTGGCAAAGATGAGGAACTCCGAGTAAGATGCACTTCACACAAACTGAGCTCAGATCTGTATAGTGATGTAACAACGTGGCTCTCTAGCTCCTGGAAAAACAAACCAGTTCTTAGACTCTGAAGCAGCACTAGCATCACGTTTGTGTAGGTCGAAAAGGGGTAATGGACTCGATGTCGATGTGGTTCCACAGCAGAGGAGCTCTGTCTCCCTTTCTAGTCCTGGAAACTCTGGGAACCACATATAGACCTGCAGTTTGAGAGCAGATGTTAGATTCTGATCTGATTTACCACAGTAAAGTGACTTTCCGTCTTTATTTTTTCTCAACAGAAGCAGTTTGACTGTAAAGAAAACAGTTGAAGCTCCGAGCGACACTGACATCTGCAGAGCCCTCAGCTCAGTGCTGAACACCAACACATCTCCAAAGAGTCTTCTGACAGAAAGGGTAAGAACATGTGAAACTTTGAACTCTCACTCCTGCAGCGGCTTCACAGTACGAGTCAGAATCTGTCCTCCTACCTGGAAGGCTTTTATTGTGAAGCAGCTGCAGGAAGTGTCTGCTTGGGATCAGTCATGAGTTTTTCGTTTGTGTGTTTGAGGCCTGTGAGGAGATCCAGAGGCTGAAGAGTCTGGAGGTGGGCCTGAACCGGCAGCAAGATTTCTACATCACAGAGCTCTCCCAGAGATCAGGTGAGGGACCAGGTGATGCGGAGGAGGAACATGTCTTTTCTGTTTCACTGTGAGCCTCATGTCTCCTGCTTTGTCCGTTGACCTCCACACTGACCTGTAGGTAGAGCTCTAACCTGCAGGTGTGTTTGTGGCTCCAGGTAAAAGTGAGATGGCAGTCCTGGGGAAACTGCAGCAGCTGTCATTCAAACAGAAGATAATTGAGAAACAGGAGAGACATCAAACAGTTGGTCCGCTGCCAGCACCTGCTGGAGGCAGGAACTCTGGAGCTCCGACTGTTGGGGGTGAGGACTCTGGAGCGCCAACTACAGGGGACATGAGCAATGACAAAATGATAATCATATCTTCGGAACAGCAGCAAACCCAACAATCTCCTCCAAATCCCATGTCTATCACCACACCTATCCAGCCATCGCAGATGGTCCTGCACTTGTCGAATCCAGTCCTGACTCCTCCTGCACCTGTGCTGAGGGACAAGCCGAGGACAATGCCTAACATCCTGTCTCGCAGTAAGAATCCCGCTCCACCCGTGTCTCTGGTCACCAGCACCATCGAGGGTACGACTGATGGAAGATGGAGGAATAGTGATTGATTATAGATTGATCAGCAGAATGTTTAAAACTAACACGACTCACTTATTAACATCTGATTGGTCTCTCTGAACCCTGTTTTACTAGTTTCCTGACTCACTAAGTAGTTAGTTGGTTAGTGACTCATTAACTCATTCACTTATAACTCACTAACCTTATCACTATCTGAGCAACTAATTGATTGACTAACTTACGTATTCAGCTACCACCAACTAAACTAAAGAACTAACTAGTGAAGTGACTTCATTCATTAATTCATTCTTCTTCAGTATTAGTGAGTTAGTTCGCTGTTTAGTATTGTTTTACAACAGATTTATGTTCTGTTAGAACTCAACCACGACCTCGACTTTTTTACTTGATTTTACTAATTGTTTCTAAAAAGTTGATTGGTTTCAGCCTTTTCTCTTTTCTCCTCTCAACACTCAGGACAAAAAAAAAAAATATTTCAGCAACCAAATTTAACTCAGACTGTGGACTTGCTGTTTACCAGGTGAAGCTCCATCTTTTCAGGCTCTGCTTCCATCAGAGGTTCTGTCTCTGGTTGGTGCAGCGCTGCCAGGACATCCGGTCCTGACCCTGAACCCGCTGATGTCAGGACCAGCGGTGCTGCAGACAGCTCCCACAGCAGGTACTGACCAACTGTCGACTCTGTTGAAGCGTGTTAATTCTTTAACATGCTTTTATTTTGAAAGTAAGATCTGACTTCCTTCTTCCTGTAGGCGTGACCTCGGTCAGCCTCAACATTCCCAGTCTGACTAATCAGCAAATCCACCTTACTTCACTGCCCCGCCTCCCAGCCAATAAGATCTGCAACTTCTCTGCCCCCCTCACCCTCACTAACCTCACAGGTAACTGACTGACTAACTAACTAACTAACTAACTAACAGTTAATCACAATCAGTTTAATCACTGATCAGTAGAAACATCAGCTGATCTTCAGTTTCCTGTTTTCAGCTACAAACTTCACCAACCTTCTGCAACTAGTTCAACCGGCAACTACGCAGCAACTGCAACTACAGCAATTTCAACAGCAACAGCTCCAGCAGCAGCAGGTCCCAGCAGGTCAGCCACTTTGTGTCACTTCTTCACCGGTGGTCTCTGCTGGATCAGACCAGACCAAGGACCAGGACCAGGACCAGGACCAGCCCCAATCCCAGACTGACCTCAGACCTGAGTCCTCTTCATCGTCACCACCATCCACCCAGGGCTCATCGTCCTCTTTGTGGCCCAGTCTGAGTCCTGATGGTCAGGTAGAGATTGTAGAAAGGGGGCCTACAGGTCCAGACCAGCAGCAGGAAACTCGAAGGGGCGCTGGGACAGAGAGTCTAAAGTCCCTCCTCAATGAGATCAACTTCCTCAACCAGCAGACCCTCACTGCAGTGACACCGGTCTCGTCACCAGGGAGACGGTCCCCTGAGGTGGACGCAGAGCAGCAGGACCACCCCCACAGCCCCTGGGTCCTGCAGCTGGACTCAGACTCTGACGATGCTGTTACCATGGAGACAGAGGTGGCAGGAATTACCGTACACCAGAAAGCTCCAACCAATGAATGCAATGACAGTGGTGTCCTGGCCCCGCCCCCTTTGCTGCAGATGCATGTAGGCGGGGCTAAGGTGGTGTGCCCTGCCAACAGGAATGGACCAGCAGGGGGAGGGGCGGTAGGGAGGAGCACGGAGGAAGGCGTGGCCTGGAGGCCGATGCCCAGACTGGTTCCTCTGGGGCTGAGAGGGAACCAGACCAGCTAACTGATGATGTCACTGCAGGGTCAGCATGTCATTGGTCGGCTGGTTTAGTGTCTGATCGGGAACTGAAGGACGAGGATTTAACTGAAGGATAAGCAGCCATGAACCCCCTGTCTGTAATTATTACTGATCAGAGGAGGTGCCGTAAAAACCACCAGGTCCCCCTACAGACACAGACCCAACAGAAAGTACTGAATTTAATAAGAATAATAATAAAGCTGGTTTATTGTCTGAATGAACTTCCTCTAACTGAAGATGGGAGGGTTTCACGACTTCACTATATATGAATCATCTGATTTGTTCTGATTTAAGGAAAACTGGTGTCTCAGAGTGGAACCGAGAGTCAGCAGTGTTAAGAACCTGAAGGTGAAAACAAAGGTCGACCGGTCACTGCATTAGTTACAGAGCAGTTTGAATGTGGAGCTGCAGAAATCAGCCAGTAAGAATCGGACGCAGTCGGTATTTTCACCAGTTCCAGGTAAAAAGTTTTTTAGAGACACGAAGAATCAGCAGCTCAGATTTAAGTAAACACTCATGTTTTACAGTAAAACTTTAGTTTTTAGGTTAAACCGTGAAGTGAAATCTGAGAAAAAAAGCTTCACGTAGAACCCAAAAAGAGCCCTTTTATTGTTTTAATAGAAAGAACATGATGTTCAGTGTCTCACCTGGACTCACCTTTACCTGCTCAGTGTTCCCACAGGACAATTAAAGGAGCAGTCTAGTGTTTTGGTGTGACTGTTAACCCATGCTTCTCTTTGTGTTGTACAGAGGTTGTCTTGAAATCTCTATTTTTCTATGTTAGCAAACCTCTGGTGTAAATATTCGTCGTCTGAACACTGACACTAATAAAGTTTGATTCAGGATTCCTGAGTCTGCCCTTTTTACAAGACACAAACCAACCAGTGAAACTGCAGTTTACTCGTGTTTTAAACAGTTCACCTTCAGTCTGAGTTTGTACCAGTTGAGTAAAATTCCAGGTTCCAGCCATGACCCCCCAGTCTGTAATTACTGATCAGAGGAGGTGCCGTAAAAACCACCAGGTCCCCTACAGACATAGACAGAAAGTACTGAATTTAATAAGAATAATAATAAAGCTGCTTTAGTGTCTGATCATGAACTGAATGAACTTCCTCTAACTGAAGATGGGAAGGGTGAAAACAAAGGTCGACCAGTCACTGTTAAAGAGCAGTTTGAATGTGGAGCTGCAGGAGACTGTATAACTGTAGTATAGCTGTAGTATAACTGTAGCATAGCTGTAGGATAGCTGTAGTATAGCTGTAGTATAACTGTAGCATAGCTGTAGGATAGCTGTAGTATAACTGTAGTATAACTGTAGTATAACTGTAGCATAGCTGTAGTATAGCTGTAGTATAGCTGTAGTATAACTGTAGCATAGCTGTAGGATAGCTGTAGTATAACTGTAGCATAGTTGTAGGATAGCTGTAGTATAACTGTAGCATAGCTGTAGGATAGCTGTAGTATAACTGTAGTATAACTGTTGCATAGCTGTAGATAACTGTAGCATAGTTGTAGGATAGCTGTAGTATAACTGTAGCATAGCTGTAGGATAGCTGTAGTATAGCTGTAGTATAACTGTAGCATAGCTGTAGGATAGCTGTAGTATAACTGTAGCATAGTTGTAGGATAGCTGTAGTATAACTGTAGTATAACTGTAGCATAGCTGTAGGATAGCTGTAGTATAACTGTAGTATAACTGTAGCATAGCTGTAGGATAGCTGTAGTATAACTGTAGCATAGCTGTAGGATAGCTGTAGTATAACTGTAGCATAGCTGTAGGATAGCTGTAGTATAACTGTAGCATAGCTGTAGGATAGCTGTAGTATAACTGTAGTATAACTGTAGCATAGCTGTAGGATAGCTGTAGTATAACTGTAGCATAGTTGTAGTATAGCTGTAGTATAACTGTAGCATAGCTGTAGTATAACTGTAGCATAGTTGTAGGATAGCTGTAGTATAACTGTAGCATAGCTGTAGGATAGCTGTAGTATAACTGTAGTATAACTGTTGCATAGCTGTAGATAACTGTAGCATAGTTGTAGGATAGCTGTAGTATAGCTGTAGTATAACTGTAGCATAGCTGTAGTATAACTGTAGTATAACTGTAGCATAGCTGTAGGATAGCTGTAGTATAACTGTAGTATAACTGTAGTATAGCTGTAGGATAACTGTAGCATAGCTGTAGTATAACTGTAGCATAGCTGTAGTATAACTGTAGCATAGCTGTAGGATAGCTGTAGCATAGCTGTAGTATAACTGTAGCATAGCTGTAGTATAACTGTAGTATAGCTGTAGTATAACTGTAGTATATGCAATGTATTATTGCAGTAAAACACAGGTTTGATGATGAAGCAAAGTTTTATTCAGAGGAAAAATATACTTGAGTTGAAACCCAACGTGATCCGACTGATTTGATTGACATCAAACGTTTGTTAAAGTGGTTCATGATTTTCTGTCAGTGCAGCAGCTTCATACACAGGTGGAGGTTTCAACACGTCACACCCACAACTCTGCTAACCGTGGCTGCTTCTACGTCCGCTGCTACCCTCATACCTGCCTCTCTTTTCGCTGATGCTGCTGCCACTGCTGCTTCTACGTCCACTGCTGCCACTGCTGCTACTGCTGCTTCTACTTCTACGTCCACTGCTGCTACTGCTGCTTCTACGTCCACCGCCACTGCTGCTACTGCTGCCTCTACGTCCACTGCTGCTACTGCTGCTTCTACGTCCACTGCTGCCACTGCTGCTACTGCTGCTTCTACTTCTACTTCTACGTCCACTGCTGCTACTGCTGCTTCTACGTCCACCGCCACTGCTGCTACTGCTGCCTCTACGTCCACTGCTGCTACTGCTGCTTCTACGTCCACCGCCACTGCTGCTACTGCTGCCTCTACGTCCACTGCTGCTACTGCTGCTTCTACGTCCACCGCCACTGCTGCTACTGCTGCTTCTACGTCCACTGCTGCCACTGCTGCTTCTACGTCCACTGCTGCCACTGCTGCTACTGCTGCTTCTACGTCCACTGCTGCTACTGCTGCTTCTACGTCCACCGCCACTGCTGCTTCTACGTCCACCGCCACTGCTGCTACTGCTGCCTCTACGTCCACTGCTGCTACTGCTGCTTCTACGTCCACCGCCACTGCTGCTACTGCTGCCTCTACGTCCACTGCTACTGCTGATTCTACTGCTTCCTCCCTGCTGCGGCACAGCCTCGTTTTCAACACAAACATCTTGAACTTTCCCTCGTGAGGAGCAACTGAAGCACTGAAATTCTTCATTTTCTGGTTTGTAACAGCGGAAAATGTTTTTGAGACCAAGTCCAAAGTCGGGGTTCCCGAGTTCAGTCAGTGACTTAACCAGATCCGTTTTTTTTGGAGGAGAACCGTGAACAGGTTTATCAAAGACCTTCGTAAACACAAAGGCGTAATCCTTCCAGTTATTAATAATGTTTTGTTGAATCAGTTTAAGGATATTAAACCTGCTGCCCCTGTTTGTACACTTCTCTCCACATGGGGAGAGATAAGAGTAGATGACCAGGAAATGGTCCCGTTTATTACGGATCAGATTTCTCAGGTTTTTCAGAACTTCCGGTTCTGCATGTACTTGTTCTGCATGTTTCGCTACAACCACATTGGTGCCTTGGTACACTGACATACCATCAATTTCATCTTTAACAACCGTTTCGTAGCGGTCGTCCTTAAAGACTTGATCAATTGTGTTTGGGTCCTGGTCCTGTCGGATGTTTGCAGCCAGACAGAACTGTTCCTTTATTCTGTACCTGCCCAAAGAAAAAAACCCAGATGTTAAATCACCATGAGATCATAAGATTTAATCAGAGAATCCTGAGCTATAACACCAAACCAGAACCATGTTTTCATTCCATGAGATCCAGTCCCAATCTCTCCAACCACAGAGACGCTCACTCACTCTGTTCTGATGTGTTGTACAACATGAGTCAGCAAGTTCACATCCACAGCATCCAAACGGGTTCCAGCAGACAGCAGGAAGACCAGAACCGTCCAGGACAAGAAACTCATCTGTAAGTTAAAACCACCAGGGAGTGTTAATGCAGGTCTTTACTGACTGAGGAAACGTTTTGGTTCCTCACTGCTGAACAGAGATAAGAAGTCGACTTCTGCTGCCTGAATGACAAAGATGTTCGACTGAAATTCAACGCTGAAGTTCTCAACAACGTTTTCAGATAAACATCTACAGTGGTGGAATTTTCTCAGATGAAGTAAAGTTCAGTAAATTCAAATGGTCAATTTCAACACCGTATGTCAGAATAAGATCAAGGGTGTGATTAAAACAGTGAGTGGGTTTATTTACATTTTGGGTAAAACCAATGGAGTCTAATAGTGAATTAAATGCAGTGTTGAGGCAGTTATCATCAACATCTACATGGATATTAAAGTCACCCACTATAATGACTTTATCTGCACTAAGAACTAAATCAGATAGAAACTCTGAGAATTCAGTTAAAAACTCAGAGTAAGGGACAGGAGGACGGTACACAATAACAAACAGGACTGGTTTTTGATTTTTCCAGTTTGGATCAGAGAGGCTAAGAGTGAGGCTCTCAAATGAATTCAAACTATGTTTAGGTCTGGGGTTGATTAACAAATGATTTCCTGTTTATCTAAACAAAAATAATAATATAAAATAATTCAGATTGATGTACAGACATGTTCAATGTGAAGCTGCAGTTTGTGCTTTTGCTCAATAAAGAATTAAATTGAATCTTTCTTTAAACAGCAGTGGCTTTATTAATAAATGGCTCATGTAGCTTTTAGTTCTAAATAAAGAGTCAAAAATAGTTTTTGTTCTTAGCTACTTTAGAGTTGTATGTAAGTCTACAGTAGTTTAGTTACTTTCCACCACTATTTTAAGATATGTTTTGTTTAGAGTCGCTCTCGTTGACATTTAAACTATTTAAAAACACGTGTAGCATCCAGTCATTAAACCATCCCAATGAAAATAAGAAGAAAAAAATAGAACCTAGTAATTTTATTGTGAAAATCCAGAAAGGAAGTGGTGACACGTTTGCCGCATGCGGTATTGACGCTGCGGTGCGTCAGTTCGGTCTCGGTCGTGTTGGAGCCGCTGCGTCTCTCGTTTCTTCGCTGCGGCGGAGAAATAAGATGTGGAGCAGCAACGGAACCGGAGCCCGTCAACCGGATCGGTCCAGAACCAGACCCAGAGACAGGCTAGCTGAACGCTCGCGGACAGTATGACAGCGGCGGCGGAGGTGGAGCCGACACAGAGACACAGTTAGCCGGGAGCTAACGGCGCGATGACGGCGGAGCGGAGCGGCACGATCCGCAGCCGCATCAAGAACCTGCTGCGCTCCCCGTCCATTAAACTGAGGAGGAGCGGCACCGCGCGGCACAAGGAGGACCTGAGCGGCAAGGTGCGCGCGCACACACGCACACATTTTTTATAGCAGTCAGTGTGAGGACACTGCTGAGCCGTAGGTCACGTTAATCTACTCTGGATCTACTTTTAATTCATCATATGCACTGCCTAACCTAACCCTAACCAAAACCTAATCTAACCCTTACAAAACCTAACCCTAACCAAAACCTAACCTAACCCTAACCAAAACCTAATCTAACCCTAACAAAACCTAACCCTAACCCCTAACAAAACCTAATCTAACCCTAACAAAACCTAATCTAACCCTAACAAAACCTAACCCTAACCAAAACCTAATCTAACCCTAACAAAACCTAACCCTAACCAAAACCTAACCTAACCCTAACCAAAACCTAATCTAACCCTAACAAAACCTAACCCTAACCCTAACAAAACCTAACCCTAACCAAAACCTAATCTAACCCTAACAAAACCTAATCTAACCCTAACAAAACCTAACCCTAACCAAAACCTAATCTAACCCTAACAAAACCTAACCCTAACCAAAACCTAATCTAACCCTAACAAAACCTAACCCTAACCAAAACCTAATCTAACCCTAACAAAACCTAACCCTAACCAAAACCTAATCTAACCCTAACAAAACCTAACCCTACCAAAACCTAACCCTAACCAAAATCTAACCCTACCAAAACCTAACCCTAACCAAAATCTAACCCTACCAAAACCTAACCCTAACCAAAACCTAACCCTAACCAAAACCTAACCCTAACAAAACCTAACCTAATCTAACCAAAACACGTAACCCTAACAAAACCTAACCTAACAAAACTTAACCCTAAAAATTCATGCTGGTCTTCACAATTTTTTCTGTCCGGATCGACCGGTTCTCAGGACGTTTCTCTGATTGATCAGCAGAAATATCAATAATCAACACATCTGAAACGTGAATGAGAGAGAAACAGGAAGCTGACAGAGACTCTGTCAGACTGAAGGTCAGAGGTCACAGAGATTTTCCAGAACAGGATCAATCACATGTCTCAGCAGGACTTAAAAGGACACGTTTGGCGTATTTTCTGTCTAAACCAGAATCTGGTTTGACTGGTTCTGATTTCTCCTGCTGGACGTGATGGAGACGACATTTCTCGAATCAAAGCTTGTGACAGTTCTGGACCCTTCACAGTAAAAGCCCTGGAGTTACCCTGAATCAGGAATCTGATGGTTCACAGTTTTTCCTCAGCTGGTCTGAGCTCAGTTTCCTGCAGCCAGCAGTGTTGAAGTATCACTCTGACCTCAGGTCAATGTGTGTAGTAAATACATCATCTGCCTCCCAGCTGCAGTACTGAGCATAGAAACTGTAGTACTGTACTGACACTAACACTTAGTGCTGTTACTACAACATCTGAAACAGTATGCGTAGTATCTGTAGTAGTTACTACACCGATCACAGTTGTAATGCTGGTGTCAGACCACACAGTATTGCGTACAAAGCAGTACAGAGGGCAGTATTTCACTCTGAAATGCAGTTCAGTTGAAGTATACTATAGCAGAATATACAGTCCTTAATATTATTAATACTGCAACAGTAGTAGTGTTGGTGTATTTTCCAGTGTAGCGTTACTGCAGTAGTAGAACAGGAAGATCAGGGTCATTACACAAGTTCACATCATCCAGGCTTTATTCACATTTTTAGTTTTTCACTGAGCAGAAATAAACATGATCAAATGCTTTCAGGCCCTGGAGGAGGAAAGGTTTTTGTTCCGCTTCAGGTGGTCTGGCTGATGCAGAAGTGTTTGTCCTGAACCCGACGTTACTTTACAGCTCCTCAGTGTGACTCGCGTATTAAATAATGAGCAGGTGAAGTTTAATGAGGAAGGGAGGAAAAACGAGTGAAAACATGAACAGAGTTTGGTGCAGAGGGATGGCAGTCATAAGAGGAGAGCATAAACTGGAGTGTGGTGTTGTTAGCTTAGCATTGAGCTGCACAAACCACCATAAAGTCCAGCTAACTTGCTGGACTTTACAAAAAAAACAGCCTGTAGTGTTCTCTCTCAATGTCCTATGGCTCCATTACAAGATGGAGTAAAACAGGATGTAGGCTGCAGAGGTCTGGGAAGAAAACCTGAAGCTGTTTGATTCTGACAGGAAGTTAAACTGGTCTAAGTTTTTTCTGGCTCACAGACAGACAGACAGAGACAGGGACACTGACTGGTCAATGTCTTCAGGACACTTTGCAGTATGGTTCAGTTCTTCAGTCTGATTTCTTTGTGCATTAAAGCTGCATCAGTTAAAGAGAGAAATCCAGATCAGACTAGGTCTGAGTGTAAATTCAGCTAGTCTTCAGTTCTGGTTATGGGCTGTACTAAGTCACACATACTGAGACTGAAACTGATTCTGTTGCAGCTTCTGTTTCACACAAAGAACTGAGAAGACCACAGGCCGATGATCTCTGAAGGTTTTTTTTCAGTTTTTTTAATGCAGAACCAGAACCCAACAAAATCTGCTCAAACCTCTTTACACAGGAGCTTTACAGACTCATATGGGAACACATAAACTATCATCCTACCAGACCGAGCCAGAACCAACAGATTCCATTCTTACTCTGGACACAGGATCAGGTCCAGGTTCTTTCTGCAGGCATTCCATCCACTCTCCATTAGAACTGTTTTCACTTGTCCAGCAGTTCTGGAGCTGCTTCAAGAGAATCCAGAAAGAGGTTCAGTTTTTTTGGTGATGGGATGTTTTACAATAACTAATGACCTCTGACCTTTGTTCTCCAGGTGACCTTGGAGAAGGCTCTGGGTATCACGGCTCCAGGGAACCGAGCGCTGGCCTGCGACCCCCGAACTGGACTGTTGGCTTATCCTGCTGGGTGAGAACCTCTCTGATACTGCGATGAAACGAAAAGTGGTGTGTGAGCACTGAAAGCAGTTGAAGTGGAAGCAGAAATAAAAGCAAACAAATCAACGCACAGAATAAATTCTAACGCAGCAGTTGATTCAGTTTTCTCAGTAACAACAGTTCTGCTTGTACAGATTGTTCAGTACTTTAATGTAAAAATCTTTTAAAGTTACTGAAGCTGTCAGATACATGTAGTAGAGTAAATAGTACAATAGGTAATGTAGTGAAGTAGAAATATATAGTGTCCTACAATGAAAACACGTACAAGCACCCATATGCTTGTACGTGTGTTTTTACTGATAAAACCAGAACAATATGTAGTACTTTACTTTTATGGTGGTAATAATAGTTTTAATTCAGGACTTTTACTTGTTATGTAGTATTTTTCCTGCTTTTACTTGAATTCTTGTTCCAGTACTGACTGTAAAGTGTATAGTACGTTTAAAGTACAGCTACTGTGACAGGTTGTATTTGTACCACAGACTTTTTCTGAGCTGCTGAGCAAGTTCTACCTGTAACCTAACTGTGTACATGAACTTACAGTGAGTATTTGATCCCCTGTTGATTTTGTACATTTGCCCAATGACAGAAATGATCAGTCTATAACTTTAACGGTAGGTTTATTTTAACAGTGAGAGACAGAGTAACAACAACACAGTTGGAAACTGATTTGCATTTTAATGAGTGAAATAACTATTTGACCCCTTCACAACATGACTTAGTGTTTGGAGGCAAACCCCTGAAGACTGGCTAAGCCAATCTGGAACCTTTTTCTTGTTGCCTTGGCCCTGTGTTTTGGGTCATTGTCATGCTGGAATACTCATCCACGACCCATTTCCAGTGCCGTGGCTGAGAGAAGGAGGTTCTCACTCAAGATTTGACACTACATGGGCCCATCCATTGTCTCTTTGATGTGGTGCAGTTGTCCTGTCCCCTTAGGAGGAAAACACTCCCAAAGCATAACTGTTTGACGGTGGGGATGTTGTTCAAAGGATTATAGCATTCTTCCTCCAAACACGGTAGTGAAGTGGAGTTGATGCCAAAGAGCTCGACTTTGGTCTCATCTGACCAAAACACTTCACCCAGTTCTCCTCTAAATCATTCAGATGTTCTTTGGGAAACTTCAGGCGTCCTGTACATGTGCTTTCTTGAGCAGGGGACCTTGCGGGCGCTGCAGGATTTCAGTCCATCATAGCGTAGTGTGTTACCAATTGTTTCCTTGGTGACTGTGGTCCCAGCTGCCTTGAGATCATTCACAAGATCCTCCCGTGCAGTTCTGGGCCGATTCCTCACCGTTCTCATGACCATTGAAACTCCACAAGGTAAGATCTTGAATGGAGCCCCAGGCCGAGGGAGATTAACAGTTATTTTGTGTTTCTTCCATTTGCAAATATTTGTACCAACTGTTGTCACCTTCTCACCAAGCGGCTGTTGGTCTTGTAGCCCATTCCGGCATTGTGTAGGTCTACAATCTTGTCCCTGCGTCCTTGGACAGCTTTTTGGTCTTTGGCCATGGTGGACGGTTTGGAATCTGATTGATTGGTTGCTTCTGTGGACAGGTGTGTTTTCTACAGGTAAACACTCTTTAAGGAGTGCTCCTCCTTATTTGTGTTATTTCACTCATTAAAATGCAAATCAGTTTCTAACTTTTCTTATGTGTTTTTCTGGATTTAATTTGTTGTTACTCTGTCTCTGTTAAAATAAAGACCGTTAAAGTTATAGACTGATCATTGCTGTCAGTGGGCAAACGTACAAAATCAGATACTTCAAATCAAATACTTTTTTCTCTCACTGTATGTACAAATACTGTGAGCAGTTGTACCGTGTTCAGTTAACAGGACGTGATCAGATTATCAGATTAAGGAGCCTGAACGTCTGCTCCTGGTCTCTCAGTTTTTGTCGGTGGTGCCTGTTCAGGTCTGGGAGTCTGTAACTGAAATCTGCTATTTCACCGAGTTCAACTTAAAGTCCGAATCTCAGAGGGGTTTCGTAGACCTGAATCTGAGTCTGAAACAGATCAGGTCTCGACTCAATGCTCGATAGTCCAGGACTGGAACTAGTCTGCCTGCAATAACTAACTGGACTCCACAATAGCTTATAGACATTAACTGTTATAATGTAATCACCCATATGAGGATGGGTTCCCTGTTGAGTCTGGTTCCTCTCAAGGTTTCTTCCTGTTGCCTTCTCAGGGAGGTTTTCTTGCCACCATCGCCCTCTGCTTGCTCATCAGGGACAATCTGATTATTATGATTCTTACACATTCACTGTTCATGTACTGTTCTTTGGTTGTGTAAAGCTGCTTTGTGACAATGTCAATTGTAAAAAGCTCTCTACAAATAAAATTGAATTGAATTGAATTGAATGAGTCCAGGTCACGTCCAGGATGGGAGACGAAGACAGAGACCAGTTGCTATTAAAATTCAGGCACCTAGAAAAAAAATCACAAAATCTTCCTTTAAACCAGGACTTTTCAGCTGAAACCAGGAGGTCCAGTTCCTCGACTGGGTCAAGGTGCAGATCGTTCCCCACCAAAACCTGATCAGGACTTTGAGCAGAATGTTTGTCGACAGACAGGTTTTAAAGAACTTTCAGGTTCCTTAAAGTGAAGGTCTAAGGTAAAATCCATGTTCTGTGTCAGACTGAGGAGAAACCAGCTCCTGTTCCTCTCACTTATAACGCTTTGTCTGATCGGATTGTGTCTGTGATGATCTGGACCAAACCAGATTAGGTTTACCATAATGTTACCGGGTTTTCCAACACTGCACCTGTCAGAAACACGCTATAGTCTGGATACAACCCTGTTTTGGGCTAGACCCGGACTGCAAGTCCATCAGTTGGTGACCTCTGCTCTAAAGCAGATCTTCAGGTTCTGGTGAAAGAGATCTTTACTGTGCCACCAGTTCTTTAGGAGCTTTCCTGGGGGCTTGTGGTGTCTCTGGATCCTTTAGAGGTGGTTTAAAAAGTTTGGGATGATGGTTATGAGGTGGTTTTAGGAATTCTTGATAAGAACTCCTGTATCTTTGGTAAATTTAATATTAGTCTTTATGAATCCAGTGTAGTTTCACTGAGAGTCCCCGTCCCTGTTAGGCAGGATCAGTCACAATCCACAGACCTGGATTCTGTTGATGTGATGATAAAATCCTGTTTGTGACACAACGGCAGAGATTCATCTGTTGTCATGTGGTTCAGGCGATTCTGCTGAAACCACTAGGAGACTGATTTACATGTTGGCCTCACATGAACTTGGTCTGGCTCAGATCTGTGTCCACTGGTGTGGAACAAACACCGACTGAAGCTCGACAGAGGTCAGAGACGCGGCTTTGTTTCCGAGTCCAGAGGAATGACGGGAATGTCACAGGGCGAGCGGGGCACGTGATCCAGCTTCGAGGGTGAGTATGTGCACAGACACTTTGAGACTGAGAGCAGTTCTTCAGTTAAAAGTTACTCTGTATTTTTTAGAACAGGTAGTACTGTTTGCCAGTAGTTGTACCACTACTGATACAGAGTCCGATGTCGATTGTGCAGGTTTGGTGGTTTGAGAATCTTCCAGCTGGTTCTGTGCAGACCAACAGCGAGTCACGGGAACACCTGTCCAGGTGAATCCTGGACAAGCAGTTGTTGTTCCAAAACTTGAAATTGAGTCTTTAGGAAAGGTTTAGAGTCTCCAGAGTACTTCAGGAAAAGAGTGTCGTTACCAACAAAGATGAGTTTGTTGGTAACGACACTCAGTTTGTTTATGTGGTCGGTTTGAGTTTTTTCTTCTTCACTGATTCTGCAGAGTCACAGAGGTAACAGACTCTGATGAGCTGGTTCTGCCCAGCCAGTCGATCCATGACCAGCACCAGTGCAGCTGGTTTGTCTCTGTCCTACTTGATCCCGACTCGATGTTGATTGGGACTTATTGTCTATGCGCAGCAGCTGTAAAACCCGCCCCCTGTTCTGGCGACACCTGCTGCACAGGTGAAGCTCAGTTCATCTCCGATGTGAAGGAGAGATTCAGTCAGAAGATGGTTTATTGGTTAAAGGGCGGCGGATCTAACCGATTTACAACCTGTTGTATGAGTGACATTTTATATGAACATGTAGTATCTGTAGTTCATATAGTATCTGTAGTACATATAGTATCTGTAGTATGTGGTATCTGTAGTACATATAGTATCTGTAGTACATATAGTATCTGTAGTATGTGGTATCTGTTGTACATATAGTATCTGTAGTATGTAGTATGTAGTATCTGTAGTATATATAGTATCTGTAGTACATATAGTATCTGTAGTATGTAGTATCTGTAGTATGTGGTATCTGTAGTACATATAGTATCTGTAGTATGTAGTATCTGTAGTACATGTAGTATCTGTAGTACATATAGTGTCTGTAGTATGTAGTATCTGTAGTACAGATAGTATCTGTAGTACAAATAGTATCTGTAGTACATATAGTATCTGTAGTATGTGGTATCTGTAGTACATGTAGTATCTGTAGTACATATAGTATCTGTAGTATGTAGTATCTGTAGTACAAATAGTATCTGTAGTAGTATGTAGTATCTGTAGTACATATAGTATCTGTAGTACATATAGTATCTGTAGTATGTAGTATCTGTAGTACATATAGTATCTGTAGTATGTAGTATCTGTAGTACATATAGTATCTGTAGTATGTTGTATCTGTAGTACATATAGTATCTGTAGTACAAATATTATCTATAGTATGTGGTATCTGTAATATGTAGTATCTGCAGTATGTAGTATCTGTAGTACATGTAGTATCTGCAGTATGTAGTATCTGTAGTACATGTAGTATCTGTAGTACATGTAGTATCTGCAGTATGTAGTATCTGTAGTACATGTAGTATCTGTAGTACATGTAGTATCTGTAGTAGTATGTAGTATCTGTAGTACATATAGTATCTGTAGTATGTAGTATCTGTAGTACATGTAGTATCTGTAGTACATGTAGTATCTGTAGTACATATAGTATCTGTAGTACATATAGTATCTGTAGTATGTAGTATCTGTAGTACATATAGTATCTGTAGTATGTTGTATCTGTAGTACATATAGTATCTGTAGTACAAATATTATCTATAGTATGTGGTATCTGTAATATGTAGTATCTGCAGTATGTAGTATCTGTAGTACATGTAGTATCTGCAGTATGTAGTATCTGCAGTATGTAGTATCTGTAGTACATGTAGTATCTGTAGTACATGTAGTATCTGTAGTACATGTAGTATCTGTAGTACATGTAGTATCTGTAGTATGTAGTATCTGTAGTACATGTAGTATCTGTAGTACATGTAGTATCTGTAGTACATATAGTATCTGTAGTACATGTAGTATCTGTAGTACATATAGTATCTGTAGTACATATAGTATCTGTAGTACATGTAGTATCTGTAGTACATATAGTATCTGTAGTACATATAGTATCTGTAGTACATGTAGTATCTGTAGTACATATAGTATCTGTAGTACATGTAGTATCTGTAGTACATGTAGTATCTGTAGTACATATAGTATCTGTAGTACATGTAGTATCTGTAGTACTTATCAGTGAGAACCAGCTCAGTGAGCAGTGATGGATTAACCGTGTGTGCGCTGATGAGGAAGAATATAATTGGCTGCTGACTCAGCTGCTGACACTTCACTCTGTGTGAGTGTGCACGCCGCCTGTGCACGCCGCCTGTGCACGCCGCCTGTGCACGCCGACCTGCTTGAACAGGAGCAGGTCTGACGTTACCAGGTGGACACACCTGCTCTGTCTGTGTCCAGGTGTGAGATATAAACGTGGTTCAGCTTCGTGTGAGCACTGCCTCAGGTCCTGAACCACCACACGACACCTCCGTGAATCATCCTGGTCTCTCTGATGATGTGAACGAGGCTTTAAGGGGAACAAAGCCCAGAGCAGGAGGGTGGGGTTCAGATGGAGGCGGTGAAGAACCTCCACCCAAAGCAGCGTGACTGTTCTCACCATGCAAACAAACGGAAGCGTTCACACAAGAGTAAACACGAGTCAGGAGTTAAAAAAGAGAAACCAGTGGATTTGTTCAGGACGGATCCTGGTTCTGGACCAAAGCGACCGGTTCAGAACCAGAGATAAAACTCTTTCAGCTCCTCGTTTGTTCCGTTTCACTTTCTCATCGTCTCCATTTAACAATGATGGAAAAACGGACTCAGATCAGATCATCACCTGAGTGAGTCAGAAAAAAACAACAAAGACCGGTTTGTCTCCTTCTGTGTTTGTTCTGCTGGGAGGTCAAAGGTCAGAGACGGCTTTGATGTGACACCTGCAGGCAGGCAGACAGACAGACGCACACGAGACAGGATTTGAATAAAGACGGTTCTGTCAGAAAGAGGCTGCAGAGGTCGACAGAGAACGAAGAGTCTAAATAAATCTGTAGTGGAGCTGGAGATGAAATGATAAGACTGTTCCTCAATAGAACTTTAAGACAACGTCCAGAAAACACATAGAATTTAGAATAGAATCCCATCCGTGTTTTGACAGACAACATGAAAAGCCAATGATAATGAGAACAGCACCACAGCAGAGCGTGTGGAGGGAGACGAGAGAGAATCTGTAAACACGATACTAAATTCCCCTGAAGAGAAAAACTGAAACTTGAAGAGCAGAAATTTAGATTTGATTTATCGGTGATAAAAAGTTGTCTAATTTTCATATTTACATGTCATCATATTTTAGTGATGCGGCACAGTCCAGAGGATGTCTACACAGCTGTCAGATAAATGTTGCTAAACATTCAATATCTGCCTCTGAAATAACGGTAATACTCAAAGTATCTCAAGATGATACTTGTAATTAAAAGTACTTCACAGAATAGAGGTAGAAGTTTCTTCATCTTTGTCTCCCTGCTGTACAACAGCGAGCAGGCGTAAGTCCCTGTTTAGTGTCTCGGTCCATCCAACCTGAACCTGCATAAGCGGATTAGACTGTCTGTCTCCTCACAGCCAGGAAAGATCAAATACGTTAAAATGTGCAGAGCTTCAGTGACATGCTGAGTCCTACATTATAGTACTGGTACACGAACAACGCTTCTCAGCAGCACACTATATGAAAGTACCCCTGTGTGAGTACTTGGTGAAATACTGTGTATCTGTTAATTTGACTGTCTTATTAATGCAGTTTTGTTCCACACACACGGATCCAGGTTCAGATTCAGGCTGAGAAATAAAAGAATCAAACTGTAACGAGTCATTATGGAGTTCACCCACTAACGCACGTGCGCGCACGCGTGTGTGTGTGTTTGCGTGTGCAGGTGTGTTGTGGTCCTGCTGAATCCTCGGAAGAACAAACAGCATCACATCTTCAACAGCTCCAGGTAAATCTCCATCAGCCAATCACAGATGTTTCGTGTGTGTGTGGTTTTTTCAAATGGTTTAATCATGTGACCTTTGTGTGTAGGAAGGCCATCACCACGTTGGCCTTTTCTCCTGATGGGAAATATGTGGTTACAGGGGAGGTGAGTCTGCCGCCTGAGTTCAGTCTGATTGACCTTTGACCTGTGAACCATCAACCAGATGTTTCCTTTATTTCCTGTCATACAGCCAGTGGTCAGTTTATTAGGAACCCCTGTGTGACACTGTGTTGGTGTTTCTATTATTTTGTCACCTGAAGAACAAAGAATCCTCAGAAATACTGAAAGTGCTCCGACATCTTTGTGTTTCCTCCTTCTCCTCAGAGCGGTCACATGCCAGCGGTCCGGGTCTGGGACGTGTCGGAGCGTCTCCAGGTGTCTGAGTTGCAGGAACATAAATATGGCGTGGCCTGTGTGGCGTTCTCTCCAAACGGAAAATACATCGTCAGTGTTGGCTACCAACACGACATGATGGTCAACGTGTGGAACTGGAAGGTATCTGAGTACAGTGTACTCAACTACTCTACTACACAGGAAAGGAGCAGGGAGGGACTCAACATCTGCAGCAGAGCATGTCAGTGAGAGAGAACTGAGTGTTTCAGGACAGGAATATGAAGCTTTGAGTCGAGGTTTACCGGCGGGTAACTTGGTTGGTTTGTTGGTTACCTGCTGTTTACCTGCTGTTTTGTGTGTTGAACAGAAAAACGTGGTGGTTGCAGCCAACAAAGTTTCCAGTAAAGTGACGGCCGTCTCCTTCTCAGACGACAGCTCCTACTTCGTTACCGCCGGCAACCGCCATGTCAAGTTCTGGTACCTGGACCACGCCAAGACGTCCAAGGTTCACCTGTGACTAACCTGTAAGCCTAACGTGCTGTGTGATACTTGTTGTTACCCTGTGTGTCTGTGTGCAGGTGAACGCCACCGTGCCTCTGTTGGGGCGTTCAGGGCTGCTGGGAGAGCTCAGGAATAACTTTTTCAGCGACGTGGCGTGTGGGCGGGGTCGACAGGCCTCCTCCACCTTCTGCATCACCTCCTCCGGCCTGCTGTGCGAGTTTAACGACCGGCGACTCCTCGACAAGTGGGTCGAGCTCCGGGTGAGTCTGAGCTTGGGTCACAATTGATCCGTGGTCCGTTTGTTAGTTGTCTACCGTTACCATGGTTACAGCCACACACCAACAAACCCATAAAGTTAAAGTTAAAAAGTTCCTGTTATTGACCAGAAATGAAACTAGAGCATTTAGTTCACAAACAGAAGTTTACTTCTGAACAGTAAAAACCAGCTGTTGGACTGGAGACGTCTCAGATTCCCATTATTCATGTCGCCAGCAGAAACATGATGTTAGTGTGAATTTATCTCCCTTATGTTTTCTGCTGAATGTTTGATTTACTGTTTAGTGGTTTTAAGGTTTTAACTTCCTGTTCTTATCTTGTGCTTCGTGTGCAGAGACTCGACTCTGCAGCTGTAAGTCGTCCCCCCTCCTGGACTCAGTCTCTTCAGCCTCTGACAGAACCTTTCTCCTCATTGGCTGAATTCACTGACTCTGACACGCCCACTTCCTGCCTCTCATCTCATTGGTCGGTTTCACAGCACCCCAATGTCATTCATGTCCAGCTCCCCACATGATTGGCCGAAAGACATTCAGCTTGACACTGATTCACAGAAGACCCTGAACAACAGCATCAGTCACCTCCACCCACATCACCATCTGCTCACTACTGCAGTATAAGTAGTACTGCAGTGTTGTACTGTAGTACAGACCATCAGTTAGTTACAGCATAGTTTTCAAAAATTACAGCTGTGAGGTTAAAGTTGAAATAAAGCGGCAGCGTGGTGAGTTTCTGACAGAAACACGTCTACATTCTGGTCCCTCACAGTAACCTGTTTCCTTAAAGATAAGGTGAAGTTAAAATTATGACTTTTATTTTGAAGGGTGTACTCATCAGGTGGTAACTTCCTGCAGCAGAACAAACACAATCATGAACATTTATCATCACAACATTGTCATGATGCAGCAGTTTGACTTCAGCTGTCTGGGTTCATGGCGTCTGTCCACCTGTCTACCTGTCCTCAGACGTCTCAGGCCACCTGTCTGTCCGTCACTGACGAGCTGATCTTCTGTGGTTGTTCTGATGGGACTGTCAGAGCTTTCAGCCCCGTCAACCTGCACTTCCTCTGCAATCTGCCCCGCCCACACTACCTGGGAGCTGACATCGCCAGTATGGTGGATGCCAGGTAACACGCACACACACCTGACAGCTGAGAGGTGACGCAGCTGTTCAGACTGTTACCATGGAAACCACAGACACATCAGCTGCTTTTATTTTTAGTTTGAAGTCAGATCTCAGATCTTAGTTTGAAAGAACTCTACTTCCTAATGTCCTTTTACCCCGACCCCCCCCCCCCCCCCAGTCAGCTGTTCTCCTGCAGGTCAGAGGCTCGGTACCCGGACACGGTGGCTGTGACCTACGACCCCACCAACCGCTGGTTGTCCTGTGTCTACAACGACCACAGTGTTTATGTTTGGGACGTCCGGGACCTGCGAGACCCCCGCAGGGCGGGAAAACTCTACTCAGCTCTGTACCACTCATCATGCGTGTGGAGTGTGGAGGTCAGTGTTCCCGCCTCTTCAGAACCCCGGGTTTCCTGTGGTTGTGGTTCAGTGGTCTTTCACGTCATAAAGTGTCACACAGGATTTTTATTTTGGAGAGTTTTAAACTTTAAAATGAATCCACTTCGCCGCCTGTTGATAGAATCAAAACATCTCATTAATATATCAGAAGTTTTATTGGTGACGGCCGACTTCCTTAATTCCTTAGTCTGTTGTAAGGACTCAAACGCAACATCTTGAGCACCACCTCCTGCTGTGTCTCCTGCAGGTGTACCCAGAGGGGGGAGGAGGAGGTGAAGAGGTGCGTCTCCCCCCCGGCTCTTTTCTGTCCTGCTCCTCGGACAACACCATCCGACTGTGGAACGTCGATGGGCACGGCGCCCTCAGCGGGAACATCCTGAGCCACGTACGACACTGCGCTCACACCTGTACACACACCTGCATGTCACCTGTGCATCTAACCTCTGACCTCTGACCCCCACAGGACCTGCACAAGGTCATTTATGTTGACGACAACATAACGAGTCTCCTGGACACGGAGAGCATCACTGTTGCTGGGGGCAACACAGAGAAGGCGGGGTCATCAGGCTCAGAGGGGCCGCAGACCGACCTGAGCAGGTCGGGCATTAGGACCCTGACAGTCAGTCCTAACGGAGAGCACCTGGCCTCAGGAGACCGCATGGGGGTCCTCAGGTGAGGGGGGTAGAGGAAAGTCCTAGGCAGGGGGGGTCCAGACCATCGTGTCCCCGAACAGAGTCAGTGTAATCCTTTGTGTGTTTGTGTTGTAGGATCCACGACGTGGACAGCATGGAGGAGATCCTGAACGTTCAGGCTCACGACTCTGAGATTCTGAGTCTCGAGTTCTCCAAACCAGACTCAGGTGAGAACCAGGTTTAACAGGACACAGAGAGAACACACCGTGTGCAGTTCTACTGCAGTACTACACTGGATACTGTAACGTGTCTCCATGATTTTATTTTGAAGTATCAATAACACTGGACTAAATATTGACGACGTTTACTTTGTGTATAACAATATAAAACTTCTGCGTAGAAGAACTTGCTCTACAGTGTATTTATACTACATCTAAAACACCAGCAGTAAAATCACATGATGTTTACTGTGAAACTGCTTCAGTGAGGAGAGCAGATTCTGAGAAATAGAAAACTCTGCGCCTGCAGGGCAAAGCTGAGGGAATCTTTCCCACGATACCTTCCCTGTCACATGACCTACCCCTGAGCAGTGAACCTGCAGAGCCGCTGCACATGGCTGGACCGAGGTCGTCTTTGGTGTGAACGTCGTCTTTTCTCTGCTGTGATTCACTCATGACTGAGTTTGTGACGCTGCTGCAGAACCGACCACCAACAACTCTCAGCTCACTGTTCTTAAAATCCCCAGAAGATTGTATAGAGTTTGGTTGGTGGCTGAGTAACGGCTCTTCTGAGGGACTTGATGTTGTGACCTTTGTGTATGTTGTAGAACGTGTACTACCTGTGTATAGGTTCCCGGTGAACACAGACACTAACAGCTGTGTCTCTGTGCATCCAGGTCTCCAGTTATTAGCCACGGCCGGCCGAGACCGTCTGATCCACGTCCTGGATGCGGGCAGCGAGTACCGACTGGTCCAGACTCTGGACGAACACTCGTCCTCTATCACTGCCGTCAGATTTGCTGGTCAGGATCTGATCCAATACCTGAGCACTGTGTTCAGATACTTTTATTTAACTGGGTTATTGCTGATACGTTACACATGTACTACTATTACTACTACTACTACTACTACTACTACTACTACTACTACTACTCCTGGCTGTTTCCATGATGTAAAATACATGAAGTTTTGTCAGAGAGTAAAACCACGAACAGAAACAGGAGCAGCTGGACAGAACTGAACAGTACTGGATAGTACTTGGTACTTCGTAGTAGTAGTAGTAACAGTAAGTATAGTAGT
Organism: Anabas testudineus; assembly: GCF_900324465.2. Classification (NCBI taxonomy): domain Eukaryota; kingdom Metazoa; phylum Chordata; class Actinopteri; order Anabantiformes; family Anabantidae; genus Anabas; species Anabas testudineus. The sequence continues at coordinate 300,186 of NC_046630.1, forward strand.
AATATTTAGTAGTTGTACCTGTTAAACCTTCTTCTTCTTCTTCTTCCTGTGTGTGTCAGCCAATGAGGGGAAGGTGAGGATGATCAGCTGTGGAGCTGATAAGAGCGTCTACTTCCGCACGGCACAGCAGGTGAGATGTACACCTCAGTGACATCACTCTCTGACAGCCAATCACAGGAAAGGTCTTTTTATATGTGAGGTGGTGGAAAGTAACTGAGTACATTTACTCTGGTACTGTACTTAAGTATAGTTTTGAAGTAATTGTACTTAATTGTACTTTAAGTATTTTAGTATTTAGTAGTATTTTTATTTCTTGAGACAAACACAGTTTACTACACAGTTAGTACTCCACCGCTACCAGCTGGATGATCCAATAACGTCCTGGTCAGAAAGCGGTTACAGAAGTAGTACTTTAGTAGTTTGTATATACAAGTGTATCTGTTTTTAGTCATCACCTAATGAGCCGGACTAAAAAGTGAAAAACCTGATCCTGATCTGGACTCTCATAGTTTAGTTTTTATTTTTGATAAATACATAGTATTAAAAGGATTGAAAAAGTACTTTATGCTTCAGTTAATACTACTTAATACTAGTGCTAGACACCTCCTTGTGTATTTAATGTTTAAGTTGATTGAACGTGGACCTCATTCATCTGGTTTGAATCCTGAAAAATCAGCCACTCGTGTATAAAAACAAAGTTAGTGGGTTGTAACGGGGATCACTGTAGTCCTGGACCTGAGCTGCAGTTTTTCCTCCTGTCTCAGGAGGACCAGGGGTTAGAGTTCACTCGGACTCACCACGTCGTCAGGAAGACGACTCTGTACGACATGGACGTGGAGCCGACCAGAAAGTACGCAGCAGTGGGCTGTCAGGACCGCAGCATCAGGTAACAGCAACACCTGATCCTGATTCTCTGCTGTGGGATCAGGATCAGGATCAGAAACCATGTGACGCTGTCAACGTCTTTTGTTCTCTCAGCGCCCTGCTGTTAATTTTCTTTTATATCGTTCATCACACTTGATATGAAAACGGACTCAGACTCCTCAGACCTGACAGCTGAGAGACAGAAGGGGTTTTCAGAGTGAGTCAGAGACGGCCGACTGGCTGCAGGAACACAGTGACTCATCAGTTAGAACAAAAGACTTAGAGGAAAGTTTTAAAAAATCAGTTTTAAAAAATCATGAAGTTCTGGAGTTTTAGTCTCCACTTTGAGCAGGACGACCGCAGGAGCTCAGTCACCTCCAACACGTTCCCGCTCACCTGAACGCCACATGACTGGTTTCCACCGTTTCCTCGTTTTCAGGATCTTTAACATCAGTAATGGGAAACAGAAGAAGCTCTATAAAGGTTCTCAGGGAGAGGACGGCACTCTCATTAAGGTGGGTAACGCGATGGTGATGTTTCCATGGTGACAGCAGCAGGTGTGGATAGATGATTGACAGGAGTCAACTCTTCTCGCTCCTCAGGTGCAGATCGATCCGTCAGGTCTGTACATCGCCACGTCGTGCTCCGATAAGAACATCAGTATATTTGACTTCTACTCTGGAGAGTGTGTGGCCACGATGTTCGGACACTCGGGTCAGTGAGTGGATGTTGTTCTGCTGTGTTCTGAAGTAGCACGTGTATTATTACATGTTGTTAAATATGTGCCATAGTATGAAAAAGTACCTTAATGTAGTTGTATACTGTATACTATAGTATGTTATGTACTATGACTTAGTGTAGTATGTTAGTAGTAGGTCTTAAGATCCTAACCAATGTACTTCAGTATTTATTGTACTAATTTTGCTGAATGAATTAACGACCTGCCTCTCTGTCTCAGAAATAGTCACAGGTTTGAAGTTCAGCAGCGACTGTCGACACCTGATCACCGTCTCTGGAGACAGGTACGTCTTTGTGTCTCAGAACGTCCAACCTCACTGTAACTAGAAGAGATGAAGCCTCTGCTCTCGTGTGTGTGTGTGTGTGTGTGTGCAGCTGCATCTTCGTGTGGCGTCTCAGTCCAGAATTGACCATCAGGATGAGGCAGCGACTCGTCGACCTCCGACCTCCCTGCAGCAGCAGCTCGCAGAGCGAGCCGCAGCCGAGAGCCATGAACCTTAGGTAAACGTCGTCTCCCTCTGACATTTGTGACAAAACACTAAATGTTGAACACGAAGCTGATGTTGGAAATTCAAACTGCTTTTATTTACAATAACGATTGAAAACAGACGATGTGTTTGTGTGTCCGAGCAGCAGGGAGGTGTCGTCTCCTCGTGTCGTCACCATGTCGTCTGACAGCGACAAGGAGGAAGAGGAGGAGGAAGAGGAGCTTAGCAGTCCTTTTATGGTCACAACAGGAAGACTAGAGGAGAAGCCAGGTGTGTTACTGTCCTGATAATCAGCTCATCAATTAGTAGCGTTACCTCGTCTCATTGGACTGAGACACTGGAACTGGCTGAATAATCTGAATAACCCTGTATAACCAGTAGAGACGGACGGACTGACATCAGAGCGTCACAGATCAAACGCTGACCTGATGAATGTGAGCAGAACTCAGAGAAGAAGCCGTTTCCTCAGACACGTTCTAAGAGAACATGATAACAACAGGATGTGTGTTGGCTTCAGGTGACGTCTTTTACCGGTCTGCGTAATGAAGAGCAGCTGATAAAATAATGTGTCCTGTTCTTTCTCTGCTTTGCTACAGACGTGTGTGAGGAGAAGTTGGACTCTCAGAGCTGCAGCGACGACAAGAAGGTCGGTGGACGGGAACTTGATCGGTCGTTTTATGTTTCACCTTTTCTTTAGGCTACATGAATAAGAATATTCATGTAGCCTAAAGGTCAACACGGATTATTTTACTGCAGCTGTTTGTAATAATAATGAATACTTTATTGATCCCCTTGGGGAAATTGATTTAATTCAGTTTCCCCAAGGGGAAATCAGTCTTGGTCCTGAGTGCAGACAGTTTCGGATCTTTTTGACTCCTCAGGAAGTGTTGGGGGTTCGGCTACCCCGTCGTCGCTGGTCCAGGAGAATGGGCAGCGCTGATGGAGTCCTGATGGTGAAGTCCATGTTGGATCTGAGGCTGCTGGACTCGTACAGCCCTGACAGACCGCAGCAGGAGGTCAAGACTCTTGAGAAAAACACATTTTTTCCTACATGATGTTAACAAAACTTTAATTTAACATTTGTCTACAGGTGAAGACCCACCCTATATATGTTAGCCCCTCCCACCACAGTAAAAGGAGGAGGGGCCCATGTGTGGAGGCGGGGTTTCACAGGACCAGTGATGAGTTAGGGAGCACCATCAGTCTGCAGGTCACCGCTGCGTGGGTGAGAACAGAAACACTAGCATGCTGTTTTTCTGAATCTTCTTCCGTGAGCGCTGAAGACGACTCAGGTGTCATCACATGAAAACAGGTGGTGGTTTTAGAGAGAGACCGTAGCACCTGTGTCTGTGTCAGTGTAGTAAAGACGACCAGCTAGCTAGCTAGCCAGCTAGTGAGTAACTTCACATTAGAATATGGTTCCACATTAAATGTTATTCTGTCTGTCCAGGTGGATGACGAGGCAGGGACCAATCAGAGGCCAGACTTCATCCCACTGTCCAATCAGAGCCCAGACAGGGAGGATCCAGTTCTGTATCCTAACCAATGGGACGACAGAGTGAGCCTGGCAGACAGGTAGGACGGTTTCTGTGCTGTTGCCAGGATTTGTCAAAGCTATGTGCGATGTTTGTTCACCTGTCCTGTCCTCTGTAAATCCTACCGTCAGTGAGTTCCAGGTGAAGGAGGCGTGTCCTACTGCTGCAGGTGGACGTCAGGACAAACCCAGTCCAGATAGTGGCTGCTCACTGGGATTCAGTTCCAGACTGTCTAGTCCAGACAGACCTGCAGGTAAGACAGATTGAGAGGGGAGACAGCCGCTCTCACAGAGAACGTAGAGCAGGTACTCACTGAGCCCCACGTTCCACAGTGGACAGAGAAAAACCTTCCACTGAAATCGCAGATTAGACCTGAGACTTGACCTGTCTCACGTATGTGTCGTCTCTCAGACTCTGAGCCCACAGAACCTCTCAGTGCGGACGGAAACTCCTCTGAGCTGGAGGACGAGAATGAAGAGGAGGGAGGAAGAGGAGGCAGGGACATGTCTCACCTGGTTCCTCAGACTCCAGACCAGGAGGCTTTCCTGAAGGAGCACTTTGTCACACTGGCCGACCTCTCAGCCTCAGGTACAGATCAATCAGTAGAGCTGCTGAAAACCAGAGAGACCCAGAACCAGCACAGCAGAACCACAAACAGACCACATAGTCTGTTCTGTGTCCTGTGTCTCAGTAAGTGATGTGAAGTGTGTGTTGACAGGGAGTCCGAGCAGAGCGTCGCACAGCTCCAGTGAGAGTCTCAGCATCTCGTCCCGCTTCCTGTCCCAAAACTCTGCTGGAAGGTAAAACATCAAATCACTGCTTCAAATTATTCAGCACCCCAACAAGTCCAGAATCCAGATCAGAACCTGTGATCTTCTGTCATTCTCTGTTTTTCACCCAGTCGAGCTGTGGTTCCTCTTCCATCCTGGACCAGTGGGGGAGGAGGAGTGGAGGCGAAGGCCCGTCCTCTGGTCTCTGAAGTCCGACCTCTGATGATGCAGAACCAAAGCCAGGACAGGAGGGTATCGTGGAACCAGGATCATATCCATACCCAGAACAGCACTAACCAGGAGCAAACAAAGTCTCCTCAGGTTGGGAAGCACATCCAGAGCCAGGTGGATGGAGAGCTGACCTTGACCCAGCAGATGTACAGACCTTCCCCACTGAAGAAGAAGGTCCAATCTACAGTAGAGTCCAAGAGGAATGTGGGTCCCACAGCCCGTGCTGCTGCCTCCCACCTGAACTCCTCTGGACTCCGGAAAGCCCAGTCTGTCCATAGCCTGATGACGGACACAGGTAACACCTAGGCCCGGCGGGACTGGACTCTGGACTTGTCCTGGTCTTGTCTTGAAGCACCTGGGACTCTGGACACTAATAAATTTCTCTGTCTTTGTCCTCTACAGGTGACCTGTCCGTCTCCCAGTCGACCGCTCGTCCATCCAGAGAGGTCCCTCCTCAGCGTCCCACCACCCTCCCCTCCTCCCCCAGATGTCCTCCCTCGTCCACAGCCCTACCCGTTCAGAGACCCAACCCTGTCTCCCCCAGGTCCCCCCAGCAGGAAACAGCAGCCGCCCCGCAGAGGAAGTCTTCATCCTCCTCCTCGACTCCTGTGGTGCCGCGCTCCTACATGAGTCCCACCGCCAGCTCCATGGCCAAGATGTCCCGCTCCGTCTCCATGGGCAACGGCCTTAATGTCCCTGAACCTGCTGAGGATCCCACAGTGACACCATCACCATCGTCATCATCGTCGGTAACCACCACTCAGGTCGAAAACACTTCACCTCCTCTTGTTGCCGTGGTGCCCTCCAACGCAGCTCTAGCTGCGCCTCCTCACGCTGCGGTCGTCTCCGTCGTTGCCTCCTCGTCTTGGAGTAACCATGGCAACCAGATGGCCCCAGCCCCCCGTGGTCTCCAAGCTCGGGTCCCTGGGAGCAGCAGACCCCTCCCTGACAAGCCCTCTCTCACCTCCTTCTCACCTTCCAACAAGGTCAACGCTGCCACCGCCTTTTCATCCTCCTCGTCCCTTCCGGTCTCTGGCTCCCCCCTGACCCCACCACAACAGGAGGAGGAGCCTCGGAGTCCTGCAGGCAGCAGTGCAGAGCACAGCAATGATGCAGGTTTGGACCCTCATCATCCTCCTCCCTTCCTCCTCTCATCTCTTCATCTGTGCTCAGGGTTCAGGCTCTGTCCCTCGTCCTCCTCCGTCTCCCCCGTTGAGTCCTAATGGGTGAGATGTTTCATGCCCCTTCTTCTTCCATGTCCTTCTTCTTCTTCTTAACATTTCACTCTGGACTTGTTTCAATGAATCTGATCAGATGTTTAGAACCAAGCATCAGGAACCAGAACTGGTCTGTTTAGAACAGGTAGAACATCCTGATCATGTTAAACTGGTGTGCCCCGTGTGGTAGAGTGACCTTGTCTCTCTCTCTCTCTCTCTCTCTCTCTCTCTCTCTCTCTCTCTCTCTCTCTCTCTCTCTCTCTCTCTCTCTCTCTCTCTCTCTCTCTCTCTCATCTGCAGACCAGCCAATCAGTGTGGAGACCTGCAGAGCTCTGACCAATGAGCTGCAGAGCTGCTTTAGGAGAGCAACACACCTGTACAGGAAGGTGAGGATCAGGTCACTTGTAGCAGTTAGTGTCACATGATCCATGCGCTCACCTGGATCAGGCGGCAGCAGATTCATGAGTCTGAAGGTTCTTCTCTAAGTCCATCCAGAGAGTATAGTAGAGTTATTACTGGAGTACAGTTCACAGTACTGCGGTACAGTTATTAGTACTGCAGTATAGTTAATAGAACTGTGGTACAATTTATAGTACTGCAGTATAGTTAGTATTGCAGTACAGGTAATGGTACTGCAGTATAGTTTATAGTACTGCAGTACAGACTTGACCTTCCGACCTGATCCTGAACCTGGATCAGACTGTGGGCGGGGACTCACCTGTGTTTCTGCTCCTCCTCCAGGTCAGCGGCTCCTCTCCCGATGACCCCGCCCCCGACCAGCGGCAGGTCGCCATCGTCCTATCAGAGGCCTTCCGGTCCATGAGGGCGGAGCTCGACTCTCTGCCGCTCAGCGCGCCGAGCATGCTGGGAGTGCAGGGGGGGTTGGGAGGAGTGGGGGAGGTGAAGACGGCGGCTCTCCTGGAGGAGTACTCTCTGCTGCTGCTGCAGGCCGTGAACAGGAGGGCCAACACCTCCCCCCACTGAAGCTCCTCCTACTTTGACTTCTTGTCATCGTTCTTCCTCCAAACCCTCTTATCTTCTCGCTTCTGTTTTTCCTCCTCGTCTCCTCAGATGAAGGATTCGAAGCCATTCTGCTTTTTATTCCTGTTTCTCCTGTTATGCAACTAAAATGTTTTAAACGTCTTAAATCACGTGACTGTTGGAGGATCAAGGATTTTTTAAAGACATTTCTCCGACTGAATCTCGGATCTTGAATTTTCTCTTCCTCTTTTCATTCCCTGTCAATCTGAAGGAATGTTTGGTTTATTGATCAGTGATTATTGGTGCAGACTTAAAACAGCAATAAGACACTTTAGAACAGAAGAAAGTGAAACATTTCCTGTGAGATGAACAGGAAGTTTGTGCTTTTATTTTGTGACTCTGTTTGTATTTAACATGTTTAAACAACATGTATTTAACACTACTGACTGACTCTGACCAAGTTTTTCTAAAGTTCTGAAATGTTAATGAGGTTGTACATTTTTATAATTGTTGTTAGAGAAACACTCAAAGTTCAGTTTTTGTCAAAGTTCAATAAAAATTTGAGACTTTTTGTTTCTCAGACTGATTTTTCTTTTTCTGCTCTGGTTAATTAGGTCTGATCCTGAAATATTGTACATTTTCCTGCTCTGTGCTGATCTGACAGCTGCAGTTGCTCATTATTCTTTTACATTAAAACAACACTTGCTAATAAAAAAAACATTGTTAAAGAGCTGCAAGTTTCAGCAGCAAGATGCTGCAGAATTTTATTAAATTAATTAAACAATTTTAAAGGACTGAGTTTTATGCTACCACATAAAAAGCGTTGTGTCACCATAGGGTTGTTACAGGTTAAGAAAACTATCTGAATATTAATAGTATTAAGACTGAAAGACAAAAATTAAAAGACAAAATCACTGGAACTTGAAAGAAATTGCAGAAAGAAAAAGCATGAAATGCCAAAAACACAATATGACTAAAACACAAAAATGCAGAAAAAAGATATAAATAAACAAAAGAACAGAGAAATTCACAATGACCAATAAAAACAGGCGCTAAGAAACTACAAAGAGATGAGAAATCTGTGCTCAGACTAGAACAGGAGGTTTGTTCCTGTGTCCTGTGCAAATCACTGACCCTACCAAAATAAAAGTCCAGTCTCAAAGTTCCTGACTAATAACTGAAAGGATAGTTTGTTGTTTAGAGGACTCCTCACTCGTACCGTGATCCAGGGACTCTCCCATCAGAGCGCAAAGAGCAGGAATCCAGAGAAGACGCTGAAGTTCCGGGAATCGTCGTAGAGCCGGTAGCTGGCCGGCAGACTGAGGCGGACTCGGTCGCCCTCCTCCAGCTTCAGAGCCACGCCGTTAGACATGGAGGCGTAGCCGCCGTGGTCGTTCAGGTCCAGGTTGAATATGATTGGCTGGTTGTTCCTGTACAGGTACAGACCCATGTAACCTTTCAGGTAATCTGCAGCTGTGAAGCTGAAGAAGTAGACTCCTCTGACAGGAGCCGTGAACACACCTGAAGGACAAACACAGGTGAATCATTACAACTTTATTTTCCTCGTCAAAGTGAACAAACAGCCAACACAGACATCAGAAACTATAGTTGATCATCTCAGTTACCTGGAGACTTTACTGAGCAGGTAAAACTGAGAATTAAAAATACAAAGAGCGGCGTCCAAAGAATAAATTCACAGAGGAGAGGAGTTTTTGAATGTAAACTGACATACTGCACTGTGCAGTATGTGTACTGTATGTATACTGTGTATACACACAGTACACATTAATGTGTATACACAGTACACATGAATACACAAACGTACCTGCAGCCCTGTCGTAGGCGTGGCCGACGTCGGTCAAGGTTTTAGAGAAGATCAGAGTTCTTTCCTCATCAAACGGACCCACTGGTCCTGAATCAGTCAGACCGACTGAAAACGCCACCTTCAGCTCATCTGAGGGAAACAGGTTTCACATCAATGCCCCTTTTTGAAAGCTGACATGCTGAGTGAAGTATTCCAGTATGAGTCTTTAAAGATAAGTCTCCAGTCCTACCAGTGTTTCCTTTCTTCAGATGTTCCAGCTGTTTCTCCAACTCTGCAGAGAAAACGAGTTCACTGAGCAGCAGCTGATGCCGGAACAGCAAACGGCACGTTGACATCATGCTAGGGAACATACAGGATCTGATCCTACACTAAAGTCCTTCCTTTCAAGTTTCCATCAGCGTTCAGGAAACATTGAACTTAGGTTCCTCATCCTGGTGATTTTTATTGTAATGTTTAATACATGTTTGATTACTTTGTTATCACAAACCGTGACTCTCTTGGTCACACTGGAAGATAAAAACGTAAGAAAAGATAAAAACATGCTTTACTTTATTCTAGCTGAGTAAAGGATGTTTAAAAGTCTTTAATTAGACAAAACACAGACTAGTTCCAACCAACAAAGAAACATAAACTCAAAAGCAATCAGTGAAAAAACAGCTGGATTTTGAAAGTGCTGCTGCAACAGAAAATGTACATCTCGACTCCACCAGGGGAATCTGATCAGACTGAACTGGAAACACATCAGGTTCCTACATCAACCAGCAGAGAACCTGGATGTTCCACAGTTAACAGCTGTTCACTTTTTCCATTAGATAAAAACTAACAAAAAAAAAAAAAAGTGGCTCAGACACCAACCTGCGATTTCTGCCCTCAGACCTTCCAGATGTTTCTCAGTGACATCAAGTCGGAGCCGCAATGCTGAACCAACGATAAAAAAAAAGACTATAAATGATTTAATTAATACAATTAACACTGGAGAGTCGATGTTACCTGCAGAGTGAGTCTCCAGCTGTGTCTCTGTGGATCCCAGTCGCAGCTCCAGAGCTGCTGAATATGAACACATTCACTGGGACCAGTTTAAACAGATCAATAATTCAACAACAAAGTAAAAATAACCCAACCTGTGGTGTTGTTGTGTTGCTCTGTCAGTCTTGACTCCATCAGGGAAATCTGATCAGACTGAACTGGAAATACAAGATTAGTAAACATCATAAATATGCTGCAATAAAGTGATGATGTAAGATCAGCTGGTTCTCTGAAATCCTCTCAGATATAAAGGAGTTCCTCAGGGAAGCTTACCGGATCCTCCACGGTTTTCGTCTGAAAGAACCTCTACATATTAACTGTACAAACATGTTTCTCCTTGAAGTTGGATTTTGTCTGACTTTGCACAAATATTAGTTTAATTTCAATAAATAAAAAGTTCTTGATTAATGAAAACATTCTTGGCAAATGCTTTCGCTTTCGTCCGTCTTGCGCCGGTCCAAGAATTTCACCTCTAGCGGCACAATACGAATGCCCCCGGCCGTCCCTCTTAATCATGGCCCCAGTTCAGAGAGAAAACCCACAAAATAGAACCGGAGTCCTATTCCATTATTCCTAGCTGCGGTATTCAGGCGACCGGGCCTGCTTTGAACACTCTAATTTTTTCAAAGTAAACGCTTCGGACCCCGCGGGACACTCAGCTAAGAGCATCGAGGGGGCGCCGAGAGGCAGGGGCTGGGACAGGACCGTCAGCCTGATCCCAAGATCCAACTACGAGCTTTTTAACTGCAGCAACTTTAAGATACGCTATTGGAGCTGGAATTACCGCGGCTGCTGGCACCAGACTTGCCCTCCAATTGATCCTCGTTAAAGGATTTAAAGTGTACTCATTCCAATTACAGGGCCTCGAAAGAGTCCTGTATTGTTATTTTTCGTCACTACCTCCCCGAGTCGGGAGTGGGTAATTTGCCTGCTGCCTTCCTTGGATGTGGTAGCCGTTTCTCAGGCTCCCTCTCCGGAATCGAAAATAAAAAAGTACTTCCTGTAGGCCCACCACCCGCAGGAAGGAGCATAGGGGGTCGGTGCAGTGTGGATTGGGTGGCAGCCGTGGGGAGGTGCCTCAACGCCTCAATCCCTGGACAAGGAATCTGGCATTTGGGACATGGAATGTCACATCACTGGGTGGAAAGGAGCCTGAACTTGTGTTGGAGGTTCAGCGGTACCGACTAGAGATAGTTGGGCTCACTTCCGCACACAGTCTGGGCTCTGAAACACAACTCCTTGAGAGAGGTTGGACTCTCTTCTACTCTGGAGTTGCCCATGGTGAGAGGTGGTGGGCAGAGGTGGGCTTGCTTATAGCCCCCCATCTCAGCTGCCATGTATTGGAGTTCTCCCCGGTGGACGAGAGAGTTGCTTCCCTGTGCCTTCGGGTAGGGGATAGGTCTCTCACCGTTGTTTGTGCCTACGGGCCAAATAGCAGTGTAGAGTACCCGGCTTTCTTAGCCACAGCTGTGAAGCTGAAGACCTTAGCTGGTCGAAGTCACTGAGGGGTACTGGAAGGTGCTCCGACTGGGGGATTTCAATGCCCACGTGGGCAATGACAGTGATACCTGGAGGGGCGTGATTGGGAGGAACGGCCTTCCTGATCTGAACCCGAGTGGTGTTTTGTTATTGGACTTCTGTGCTAGTCACAGTTTGTCCATAACGAACACCATGTTCAAGCATAAGGGTGTCCATCAGTGCACGCGGCACCAGGACACCCCAGGTAGGAGGTCTATGATTGACTTTGTGGTTGTGTCATCTGATCTCCGACCATATGTCTTGGACACTCGGGTGAAGAGAGGGGCCGAGCTGTCAACTGATTACCACCTGGTGGTGAGTTGGATCCGGTGGTGAAGGAGGAAGCTGGATAGACCAGCCAGACTCCCACCTCTGGGAGAGCTACAATCAGGTCCCGAGGGAGTCTGGAGACATTGAGTCCGAGTGGACCACCTCCACCTCCATTGTCAATGCGGCTGTTCGGAGCTGTGGCCGTAGGGTCTCTGATGCCTGTCCCGGCGGCAACCCCAAACTCGGTGGTGGAAACCGGAAGTAAGGGAAGCCGTCAAGCTGAAGAAGGAGTCTTATCAGGCCTGGTTGGCCTGTGGGACTCCTGATGCAGCTGATGGGTATCGGCAGGCCAAACGCACCGCAGTCCACACAGTCGCAGAGGCAAAAACTCGGGCCTGGGAGAAGTTCGGTGAGGCCATGGAGGAGGACTATCGGTCTGCCTCAAGGAAATTCTGGCAAACCGACCGGCGACTCAGAAGGGGAAAGCAGCTTCCTGCCAACCCTGTTTACAGTGGAGGTGAGGAGCTGTGGACTTCGACTGAGAGACATTGTAGGACGGTGGAAGGAATACTTTGAGGATCTCCTCAACCCCGTCTACACGCCTTCTGTTGAGGAAGCGGAGGCTGGGGACTTAGAGGTTGACTCGTCCATTTCCCTGGTCGAAGTCACTGAGGTAGTCAGTAAGCTCCTCGGTGGCAAGGCACCAGGGGTGGATGAAATTCGCCCTGAGTACCTTAAGTCTCTGGATGTTGTGGGGCTGTCTTGGTTTATACGCAGTTGCAGCATCGCATGGAGATCAAGGACAGTACCTCTGGACTGGCATACTGGGGTGGTGGTTCCTCTTTTCAAAAAGGGGGGCCGGAGGGTGTGTTCCAACTATAGGGGGATCACACTCCTCAGCCTCCCTGGGAAAGTCTATGCCAGAGTGCTGGAGAGGAGAATTAGGCCGCTAGTTGAACCTCGGATCCAGGAGGAACAATGCGGTTTTCGTCCTGGCCGTGGAACACTGGACCAGCTCCATACTCTTGCTAGGGTGCTCAAGGGTTCATGGGAGTTCGCCCATCCAGTCTACATGTGTTTTGTGGACTTGGAGAAGGCGTTGGGCCGTGTCCCTCGTGGCATCCTGTGGGAGGTACTTCGGGAATACAGGATTCGGGACCCCTTGTTAAGGGCCGTTCGGTCCTTGTATGACCGGAGTAGGAGCTTGGTTCGCATTGCCGGTAGTAAGTCAGACTTGTTCCCGGTGCATGTTGGACTCCGACAGGGCTGCCCTTTGTCACCGATCCTGTTCATTACTTTTATGGACAGGATTTCTAGGCGCAGCCAGGGGTCTGAGGGAATCCAGTTTGGGGACCACAGGATCTCATCTCTGCTTTTTGCAGATGATGTTGTCCGGTTGGCCTCATCAGACCGGGACCTCCAGCAGGCACTGGGGCAGTTTGCAGCCGAGTGTGAAGGGGCTGGGATGAGAATCAGCACCTCCAAGTCCGAGGCCATGGTTCTTAACCGGAAAAAGGTAGCCTGCACCCTCCAGGTTGGGGGGGAGATCCTCCCTCAAGTGGAGGAGTTTAAGTATCTTGGGGTCTTGTTCACAAGTGAGGGAAAAAGGGAGCATGAGATTGACAGACGGATTGGTGCATCGGCAGCAGTAATGCGGTTGGTGTACCGGTCCGTCGTGGTGAAAAAGGAGCTGAGCCTAAAGGCAAAGCTCTCGATTTACCGGTCAGTCTACGTTCCTACCCTCACCTATGGTCATGAGCTTTGGGTCATGACCGAAAGGACAAGGCCGCGGATACAAGCGGCCGAAATGAGTTTCCTCCGCAGAGTGGCTGGGCGCACCCTTAGCGATAGGGTGAGGAGCTCAGTCACCTGGGAGGAGCTCGGAGTAGAGCCGCTGCTCCTCTGCATCGAGAGGGGCCAGTTGAGGTGGCTTGGGCATCTGTTTCGGATGCCTCCGGGACACCTTGCAGGGGAGGTTTTCCGGACATGTCCCACTGGGTGGAGGCCCCGGGGAAGACCCAGGACACGTTGGAGGGACTATGTCTCTCGGCTGGCCTGGGAACGCCTCGGTGTTCCACCGGAAGAGCTGGAAGAGGTGTCTGGGGAGTGGGAAGTCTGGGCATCTCTGCTTAAGCTGCTCCCCCCACGACCCGGCCCCGGATAAGAGAAAATGAATGAAAAAAATAAAAAATAAAATAAAAAGTTTGAACTTTCAGTCTCACCTGTGTTTTCTGTCATCAGACCTTCCAGGTGTTTCTCACTGACACTCAGTCTGTTTAGCAGCTCTGAACAGAAAACAAATAGTTATCACGTGTCAGTAAAAGTGTTAATAACAGTGTAAAAATAACCCAACCTGTGGTGTTGTTGTGTTGCTCTGCCAGTCTTGACTCAATCAGGGAAATCTGGTCAGACTGAACTGAAACAATAGAGACATCACTAATGAATGTCTACTTCAATATAAAAACACAGTACAGTGATAAAGTGCACTGTAATTAGCTTAAGAAGATAATTACTCAGGTTCTGTGAAGAACCATCAGATTTATTCATATTTATAAAAGTGTCCCTCAAAGAATCACATTAAACTAGAAGCTCGGAAACCTTCAGTCTTAGCTGCATTTTGGTCCAGAGCTGCACAGGAAATCAGTTCCTGGTCAATTCTATGGTTTCATTCATTCATTAAAACTAAAACTGGAGGGTTGGTGTCACCTGCAGTGTGAGTCTCCAGCTGTTCCAGGTGTGTCTCAGTTGATCCCAGTCGCAGCTCCAGAGCTGCTGAAGAAACCAGTTTATTTATTTTGACATTTACACGTTGAGTGAAGATGGAAATAATAAGTAAAGGTTCCACCTGTGGTGTTGTCCAAGAGCCTGGACTCCATCAGGGAAAACTGATCAGACTGAACTGAAACAACAAAATCATCAGCCAGAGTCATTTTAGTTAGAATCTACAGAGGTTGATGATATTTTTTTTTTTATTCTATTTTGGGCTAAAACACATTAACATCAAGTTTTTTATGTCTTCAGAGCTTCCAGATGTTGATCAGCTCTGAACAAACACAGTCACAGTTCAGTCTGTTATTTTAACAACCACAGGTCAGTGATGAGTGGACAGACAGACGTACCTGTGCCAATTTTGTCCATCAGACGTTCAGTTGTGTTCAGTTTCCTCTGCAGGTCCATCAGTGTGGAGGTCTGATCTGAAAACAGAACTGGTGACAGAACATGATCGTCAGTGTCCGACTCACTTCAAATTAAAACTAACTGAAACTGAAACAATCGAGGTTCGTGTTTGTTATCCTGTGGTTTTGTTTCTGCTGTTTATAAAATTTGGAAGTTGAGTCCTGGTAACTGGAATTCCTTCTTGTTAGGTTGAAACGTTTCACTACTCCTCAAGTCGCTTCTTCAGTCTGAGGACAGTTGTGTCTGGAGACACTAATTTATCGTCCAGGTTGGTTTCACTCCCCCCTGAACTGAATAGACTCGTCAGGTGAAACAAAGGATGTGAACAGTAATCACTCCTTTATTTCATGTCTCAAATAAAGGCACATAAAGCCTTAATAACACCCTCCAGTGTACATGTTGGGAACTACAGTCCAGCAGAAGGTGTTTCTGTCCTTTGTCCTTAAGATGAAGGTCCACAGCTGATCCAGGTCCTGAGGTGGTACTGTTTGGTTTCTCCAGTCTACAGCTCAGACCGTCTTCACTGGACCACAGACACTATATTGCTCATCTGGTGTTTTGGAGTCTGGTCTTTGGGGTGGACGACATATGGGTCCACATATTGGACAGAGAAGACAAGTGGTTTGGGGGGGTGGGGGGTGGGGATCCTGGCATGTGCAAATCAACACTGAAACGTTTCAATCTAACAAAGCCCAGTTGCCACGACTCAACTTCCAGATGACTTCACCCGGACGACCAAGGATCTTCACCCACTGCTGTTTATGTTTTATGATGTTAAATCGTTTCAGTGGATCAGTTGTTTCTCATTACTGAAAATATCCAGTCAGAGTTTATTTATGCTCGCAGAGTTCTTCAGGGAAGTTGAACCCTGCAGTCTTACCTGTGTTTTCTCTCCTCAGACCTTCCAGATGTTTCTCACTGACTCTCAGTCTGCTCAGCAGCTCTAAACAAAGATTTTAGTGAGAGTTCAAGCTGTGTTAATACATGTAGTGTTGGATGTCTGGACTCCAGAACTAAAAACACAAAATCATTTAGAAACTAACTTTTAAATAATATAATGTTTGTTAAAGTGTTTAATTTTAGCTTTGACATCACTACTAACATTAATGAAGAACGTATAGATGTGACTTCATCATTTTGTTGTTTTTATATAACATCATCGTTAGAGAGGACCAGCAGCTCCTGGGGAACCTTCAGATGTTAGATTCCTAGAATAACGTTTTCATAGATACACTGTAAATGGGTTTTCTTTCTGCACATTTTCCAGATGTTGCTCATTGACATTCAGTCTGCTTAGCAGCTCTAAACAGGATCCAGAAATAATGAGTTTTACAGAAGACTGCAGTCCCACTCATCACTCCTGCACTGAGTGACTGGACTCACCTGTGTTCAGGTTGTTCTGCAGACTCTGTGTCGAGTTCAGTTTCATCTGCAGGTTCAACAGTTCTGAGATTTGATCTGAGAACAGAACAGGGACAGTAGTTCTAGTGTTTCTCTTTGTACTCCGTATATGTGTGATTGTTTCTCAAACACAGTCAGTTACCTGTCCTATCAGACTGCAGCTGATGTATTTGACTCTCAGCCGAGTTCAGTCTGACCTGAAGCTGCTTCACTATATCAGTCTGAACTGAAAACAGGAAGAACTCATCTCGCATGTGTCATGTAGGTCCACGTGTATCGCAGCTGTCTTAGTGTATGTCGTACCTGACGTGTTTGACTCCAGCTGCAGCAGTCGGCTCTTCGTGTCTGACAGATCTTTTTGCAGAGACGATGAGTTACTGGCAGCTGAGAGAGGAAACAGGTGTTAGTACCATCCCCAGTGTGTCCTTGAGCAAGACACTGGATCCAAGTTTCTACTGGTGGATAAGGCTCCGTCTTCATCCGGGTTTGAGTGTGTGTGAAAACTGTGAAGCACTTGGGGTACCAATGACGAGTGCACATCGGCCACAGCAGTTGCCGAAACCGAGGCACGACAACAGCCGTTAATGGTTTGAAATTAAAGAACTAACAGTGTTTCAGGTAAAGGCCAGTTTCACACAAACATTAGGTAGAATACAGGTAAATTATTTATTATGACGAGCGTTTTGTAAAACTCCATCAGCTGTGACATCACCCCCTTTAATAATGAACATCAGGCAGTTGTCACGTTGATGTCACTGTAAAAACTGATGGACTGACTGAGTCGGATCCAACTCTCCAGTATCAACTTCATCATCTGTCCACAAATCATCAGTAAACTTCTGCTGCTGACGTCAGTCTTTACTAAACTGCTCACCTGCTCTAAACCACCACAACAGGTTGAACTTGAGCACTTCTCTCACAGACCCTCCACAACCAGCCTCCGTCCTGCCTCACCCACCTTTGTCCCCACCTGTCAGGGATGAACGCCACAAACATCCTATATGATATTAACCTGGAGCAGCTGCAGCGTCTCACCTGTGCTCTGTGTCTGCAGCTCGTCCAGGTGTTTGTGTGCATCCTTCAGTCGACCTGAAAATATTAAACTCACGTTTAAACTTACTTACTCAGATCCACACCGAGCAGCTGTCTCTCAGCAGACGTGTTCCGTTTTTCCTCCACGGACTTCAGAACTGGAACGACACAAATTCACCTTCTCACCAACCTGCACTAAACCACACACCTCATCTTTGATCGAGTGAAACACTGGATCCTTTGTCTGTCCTCCGATTGTTACTTCAATGAAAACAGACTTTTAAAAACCTTATCAGAATTTTTATTGGACTTTAAACTGTAGCTACTCGTTACTTTTCAGAGTGACTGATGAGAACGAGCTGATCCCGACACTGCTCACCTTCAGAGTTTGTCTCCAGCTCCGACTCCTCAGACTGAGACGAGCTGTTGGAAACGGTCAACGCTGCTGCAAAGAAAAGAATTTCAGTCACATTGGTCATTTGAAACGATTTTATCTCGTGGTTATGTTCTAAATCTAAATCTTTTGGTCTTTTCAAGTTTTCAGTGATGAGTCTGAAGTCGAGACGACTAGTCCCAAGTCAAGGTGGCACCTCCCTAGCTGAGGCCATTTCCAGGTGCTAAATCTAGAAAACAAACCAGGTTCCAAGTCAACAACACGTCTCAAGTCAGCGGAGTAGAGTTCCACATTAGGGTAAAGACCTCGGACTGTTTTCACAGGGTTCTGTTTTAGATTCAGTCTAAAGTCATCAGTCTCTGGGGTCTGGATCTGGATTTGAAGCGTGCACGTGAAGCTGATGAGTAAAAGTAAAAGGAAAAGGAAAAGGAAAAGTGAATCTGACCTGAGATCTG
The DNA here is from genome assembly GCF_900324465.2 of Anabas testudineus. Taxonomy (NCBI): domain Eukaryota; kingdom Metazoa; phylum Chordata; class Actinopteri; order Anabantiformes; family Anabantidae; genus Anabas; species Anabas testudineus. Next base: position 318,108 of record NC_046630.1, read on the forward strand.
CATCCTGAGCTCCTCCATCAGACTCTCAGTGTTACACAGTCTGGCTGCCAACACTGAAAATACACACACACAAAGATCTGGATTCCTACGTGTTGGTACATGAAAACATTTCAACCTCCAAACATCATAGACCAGGAGGAGACGTCTTAGTGTCCACGTCAAACCTGATGAGGATCACCTGCGTTCCTCCTCCTCAGCTGCTCCACTGTGCTCTCACTCGCCCTCAGTCTTGTCTGCAGGAACGGCAGCTCGGCCGCCAGAGCTGTGAAGGGATTAATTAACTGTGAGCTACTGAGAGAAGGTGGAGAAGCGAAGGCTCTGACTAATTCCTGAAGCGTCTCTGGTAACCCCCAGACCCGAGTGAACAAACCCACCTGTGCTCTTCTTCTTCAGCTCCTCTACTGAGCTCTCACTGACATTCAGTCTCCAGTGAAGCCACGACACTCGAGCTGGAACAGAACACAACAAACTGTGAGTCCAGACCGGATCCAAGACCAGACAGCGAAGCAGCTTGCTTTTGCTTCTGTATAATAGAAACAGTGAAAGTGGTTTTGATTCCAGCTTCAGGTCTCAGCTGGACCTCAAAGGTGCAGAGGAGGGAAAGGAAAACTTATGCAGAACGTGGACTCCACCCGTCTCTCGTGTGGACTTAGTTTTGTGTTTAAAGCTTCTTTTAATAATTTGAGCCCCCCACCTTCGCTTTGCTCCTCCAGCTGCTCCACCTTCCTCCTCAGGTCTGAGTTCAGCTCCGTCAGCAGCTTCCTGTCCACCTCCATGCTCCTCAGCCCCTCCCTCTGTTGGATCACCGTCTCTTCCAGTCCGTCCAGACTTCGTCCCTGCTGCTCAGCCTCCACCTCCCTGTCCCTCAGACGGCTCTCCATCCTCCGCAGGGCCTGACGCCGGTCCACCTCCTCCGCCTTCAGGCTCAGGACCAGCTCGTTCAACCCCCGCAGCTCGTCCCAGAGAACAGGGAGCTCCGGAGGGACACCCAGCCCCACCCTTCTGCCACCCACATGAGGGACAGAAGCGTCCAACTGTCCCTGAGTGAAGTCCTGAGACAACGATAAGAAGAGAAGCAGAAACCGAGCAGCAAACATCATCCTGAAATCAGAACCGACCGGTGAGCCAGAGTCCAAGAGCTAATCCACCAAACCTAATCTGAGAGGAAGGAGCAGGACCAGCCCCCCATCACAAATCCACAAATCCCCACACTGAGAAACACGCAGGCACGTACGCACGCACGCACAAAGAAACACACTGAAAAACACACACACACACACACACAAAATAACACACACACACAAAGAAAGAAACACACACACACACAAAGAAAGAAACACACACACACACACAAAGAAAGAAACACACACACACACACACACAGAAAGAAACACACACACACACACACAGAAAGAAACACACACACACACACAAAGAAAGAAACACACACAAACAAAGAAACACACACACACAAAGAAAGAAACGCACTGAAACACACACACACTCAAAGAAACACACTGAAACACACACACACACTGAAACACACACACACACTGAAACACACACACACACTGAAACACACACACACACTGAAACACACACACACACTGAAACACACACACACACTGAAACACACACACACACACACACTGAAACACACACACACAAAGAAACACACTGAAACACACACACACACACACACAAAGAAACACACACACACACACACACACACACACACACTGAAACACACACACACAAAGAAACACACTGAAAAACACACACACACACACAAAGAAAGAAACACACACACACACAAAGAAAGAAACACACACACAAAGAAAGAAACACACACACACACACACACACAAAGAAACACACTGAAACACACACACAAAGAAACACACTGAAACACACACACAAAGAAACACACTGAAACACACACACACACAAAGAAACACACTGAAAAACACACACACACTTAACTCAAATTTAATTTTCACCTGAACACGAACGTTTGTTCCCAAACTGGGAACAGTGGGACGTCCACGTACCGACTGGTTTCAGTCCAGTTTAAACATTTGAATTCCAGCTGTGGACGAAGAAACTTCACTTAAAGAATCATTTGTTCTACAGAATCTCAGATTTTTGTCGTGTTCCGTTTCCAGACACATCAAACTGAAAAACCCGGTTCGATCCATTTCTCAACATCTGATCAACAATTGATTTATTTGAGTTTTACACCAAGACCACAGATCCAGGATCTGACACCGTTGAACAGCAGCATTCCAAACATAACACACTAATCTGCAGCTCACAGAACAATGAGCTCAGCTCTGAGGATCCATAGGAGGAACACGCCTGTGGCCGTTTCACACTGGTTTTAAATGACTGAGACGTGTTGACGACACTTCGAGTTCAGAAGCTTCAGATTTTTATTGAAAACAGAGAAAATGAACAGGACCTTCAAAACAGCTTCTCTTCCTTAATCTGAGTCTCTGTGTGACCGTCAGCAGAGCTTCAGAACTGTGAAACCACATATTCAGCATTTTCTCTTTGCCAGCTTCAGTTTTCATCCTGACCAATAAATTCGGAGGTGGTCCAGCTGCGCTGGATCCTTCACCACGGCCAGGTCAGCAAACAGGTCGGTTATCATCAGGTAGCTGATGTTCAGAAGTCAGTTTGTTTCTCATCATCATCCTCATCCTCATCATCATCATCATCACACAGAAAAATAAAACCTAAGAATGAAAAATAAAACCACAAACTTTCCCTTTAAGGAGAGTCAAAGGCAGGTCGGCAGGTCTCAGAGGGAAACGCTCAGTGAACACGGGAGGACCACGTCTCCGACAGGTGACACACATTCTGACCTGAAACTTCCACAACATTTCAATCCTCATCAATATCCTGACACCGCCTGTGCTGAGCTACGACAGGTCCAAACACCTTCTCACGGAAACGGGCTCAGAGCTGACATTTAGTTTGAGGCTTCAGTGAATCTGAATTTAATCATTTAACGGGTTTATTCTCGTTTTTTCCACCGAACACTGAAACCTTCACGTTTCTTCAGCTCTGACGTCATTTTCACCAGCTGAAGGATGAAGGTTCGTGTTTTTCTGCCCAACAGCAGTGAACCGGCAATCCAGAACCTGGTTTTACTTCAAGTAGTAGTAGTAGTAGTAGTAGTAGTAGTAGTAGTAGTAGTAGTAGTAGTAGTAGTAGTAGTAGTAGTATTTACACTACTGGAACTGATGTAATGGGAACTACAGTCGTGTTTTCATGAGGAAACCTGTGATCACATGCAGAAGATAAACCTGGTTTCACATGCAGCAGCAGAGGAATCGGACATTTCTCCTGGACCTCCAACACCCGACCCTGCTTCCTGATCTGATCTCTTTAGACCTCTTCATTTAAACTTTTCCCTCCTCAGACGAGGAGCAGAAGAATCTTACGTGGACGGCTTCTTACTGAAAACTTGTGTATGACAACTTCATCGTGTTGGCTGTTTGGACCTGGTGTCACGTGTCAGGTTTTAGCGTGGCGTCCTTCACATGTATGAGCTCTGACACGTTCTCATTGATCAGCTGACCTCTGACCCCAAGACTACTCTGCTCCACAACAACCCAAAAGTCTGAGACACCCAGACTGGATGATCCGGTTTGATCCCCTTGGATCAGCGCTGGCCAGTGTAGGCCCTGAACCAGGAGGTGACGGAGGCAGCAGCAGAGGAGATCATCCCCCCAGTGTTAGCAGAGGGCTGGGAAACCTGCAGCGCACTCTGGGAGAGCTCCATGGACTGTGAGGAGACAAGAAGAGAACGACAAGTGATGAGGTATCACGTGGTCCAACACGCTAAACTGGACTTTGATTCATCTGGTTTCTGCTGCTCTTTAGTTCCCTCACTAGCTTCTTTTTTCTACTCACTTACTGTTGACCGTTGAGGACAAAGACCAAGTTCACCTCATCTTGTTCTGTCAGAATTTATTTTTATTTCTGTTCTAGTTGTATAAAAAACATCACTGCTCCTCTTCACAGAGAAGTTCTGTGAAGAGCTTTTACATAATCTGATTCTGGGTGAACATGAAGACACCTGAGACCAGCAGCTCCTCAGACCCACAAAAGGTCTTAACTTTACAAAGAAAACTGCATCAGGTTACTCAATGTGATTTAGTTCTTTAGAAATAAACTGAATTCAACTGGATCAGTGTTTAAAGTTCTTGTTGTGAGGTCATAAAGAATCACATTCAACGTAGTTACAGTCTGCTGGTTTCTGCTATCTGACATTTAGGAATTTCTACATTAAACGAGAGGTTTATTAGGAGTCAGTAGGTTGGTGTCAGTGTAACAGGTGTTTCTGATGTGATCCAGGTGTTTCTACCTGTGACGGGATGTCACAGAAACGTGGACTGGGCACCGTCTCCCAGTCCATCCCCAGGTCCGTCTCCTCGTCAGTCACCACCTCGTCTCCGCTCTCCTCTGCCGGCCCCGAGGCCTCCGGCTCCACAAACTCCATCGACTCCTCCAGGTCAGCGCTCACCTCGAACGGACCCGTCCTGAACCCAACAGATAGAACATCATTTATTTTCTACAAATTTTCCCTCAGCGTTGTTTATCAGGTTCTGTTAGCAACTTTCTCTACATGTGATCAACCACATGGTTGGAACGAAAGAGACCGGCAGCTGAGTCAGCCTGGTTCAGATGTCACAGGTGTATCTCACCTGCCCAGGTTGTCGTTGTCAGAGGAAACCAGAAACATGATGTTCCTCAGAGTGTGATGAGGATGAAGCTTCTCGCTGTCAACGTGCTAAACACACACAGGAGAATCAGTTCAAGCTGGTTTCAATCACTTAACTTTGTTCGTGTTGGAGGAAAATGGATTTTACTGACAGGATTCAAGAGGAACCGGACGTCAGAACCTACACTTACTAAACCTAAAAGAGAACCAGACTGTGAGGAGTTGGTTTTTAGTTAATCTACATTCAATGCAACCTGTCAGGAACATCTGCAGGGAATTTCATAACATCTGGACTTATGTTTTTTATCTTTTGTTAACCCGTCTGTCACATACATGAAGGAAAATAACCTTGATTCTTCGATCAGGTTCAGATTGAAAAAGTCCAGCTGCTAAAACACGGACAGGTGGCTGGTAGTGAATTGTTCAGTGTGTCTCACCTGTGAAAAGCAGAGATGGAGAATGTTGGTGTTGAGTTTGTTCAGAGCTCTGGTGAAACGGTATCGGCTCAGATTCTCTCCACAGAACTCACTGAGGAACAGAAACATTCATCAGACACAGCGTGACACTCTGTTTTCCCTCAGTGTGCTGTGCAGTGAAGGCAGCAGCCGCAGGTGTGTCCTACCTGTTGCAGAGCTTCTTGGGCAGGTTGACGTCCAGGATGTGAGAGAGGATAGTGACGAGCTGAGTGGCGTAGCAGAGAGCAGCGCTGATGGTGTGAGCCGGGTTAATGTGATCCATCTCTGCAGCACACAGGGGTCAAAGGTCAGAGCAGGGACAGACAGTGGACATTCCTGAGTACAGTTCAGGTACAGGTCTTGAATCAATTCCATTTTATTTTAATAGCGCCAAATCACAGCAGAAGTCATGTCAAGACTCTTTACACTGTTTAAGGTTTAAGACATTACAAATATAACTGTATACAGAATTATATAGAACCAACAACCCCACTGAGCAGCACCAGGAAACAGTGGAGAGGAAAAACTCCCTTTAGAGGAAGAAACCTCCAGCAGAACCAGGCTCATAGTGGGCGGCCATCTGCCTCGACCGGTTGGGGTGAGTGGGGAAAAACAATACCTACTCTGACCCTAAAACCAATGCTAAAAGTCCTAAGTGTTCACGAGCTGCTGAGACTCACTTAATTTTAATAACATTACGACTTTAACTCCACATTTTCTTTTTAAAATTGGTACAAAACATTTTTTGACTTTTCAAAGATAAAAGTCAAATTTGACTCCAACAGAAGTGAATAAAATCAAAGTGAAGACAGTTTAAATAACTATTTGTGAATGTGTTACAATAACTGTAAAGGCTGTAAAACCACACTGGTCTGACCTCTGACCTGCTGTCACCCGTTTACCTGAACACTGCCCTGTCCCCTCCTCACCTGGGCCCTGGTTGGAGCTCTTCTCCTCCACCCAGGTGTAATAGGCGGAGCAGTCTCCATTGCTGGGCAGGTTGACGGGAGGCCCTGTGATGCTGATGCTGGTCTCTCCATTCTGGTCGTCCCAGATCCAGCGTCCGGACAGGTAAGTTGTCCTCCGGGCCTCGGCCAGCTCGCTCACCGTGCTGGAGGTCAACGCTGGGTCGCACTCCGCCACCACGTCTGCAGGGTCTCTGAGCGACAGACACGGGGCAGAGGACGTGTTAATGCATCTTGTTGCCAACACACCAGCAAGTTAGAGTCTAATTGCAGCTTCCTATCGACGGTAACACTGTCACACTTTCCCTGTGATGCAGCTCAGCCAGGTGGGTCAACTCTCACCTGCTGCCTTGCTTCTCCTCCTGTGTGGGGAAGATGTGTGTGGTGAGCTCCAGGATGTGTTCTCGCCTCAGAGTCGCCAGCTGGCTCAGTCTGCTCTGCAGGTCTCTGCTACGTTTCTCCAGGAGCTCCCCCAGACGACAATTGTGACGCTCGATTTTATCCCGCTTCTCTTGGTGACGTCCGGCCCGGCGCTGCAGCCGCTGGCTCTCCTCCTGAGAGCGCAGGAGCAGCCCCTTATCTGCAGGAGGAGAGGAGAAGAGGAAGTATGGGAAGAGGAGGAGGAACATAAGGTATGATCAGATCATCTTCAAACTGAAAATAGTGATCTGACAACTGAAAGCAGCTGGAGGAAAAAAAGTGCTTTAAAGTGAAATTTCAGACTCATTAAATTCAAATAGAAGTTAAAAACAAGGACGTGATAAATCGGAGACGACTCACCGGTCTTTACCTCCTCGTTGCCCCAGACGACCGCCTCCTTAAGCTGCTCAATCTTCATCTTACATGACATGATTTTCCATTTCTGAGAGGAAACAGCAGTTCGTTAGTTTATCGCCTCGTGTTCAGTCCAGAATCAACATGAAGGAAGATGTTCTTCAGACAGATTTACATTAGATTAAACTGCTGCTGAGGCTGCAACCACCGATACTGTGCCTGGTTTTATTTTATTTCACCACTCTGAACTGTGCCTAACCAAGTTACAATCACCAACATCGAGGAAGAGGTGAGGGCAGGGCCTCACAGGATCTGGACAGGGCTCTGTGCTGTAACAAAATATATACAGACTATAAAGTGAGTTGACCGGTGTTTCAACATCTTTTATTGTGTAACAAACCAGCAGCTCTTCTTCAATTTGGACTTTTCCTGTTCTACTGCTAAGTGAGTTAATTTTGCTTTGCACACAGAGGAAGAATCAGCCGTTAATGAATTAATCTCAACCATTAAGTTAAACGCATCAGTCCAGTCAGTGGAGTTTAACTTCGATCGTTTAAAGGCTTTTTGTACAACATATTTATTACCGACTACTACTGGACGGAGCTGAATGTGCTCCGTCAGTCGGTAGATAAAGTCCATTTGATGACTGTGGTGCTGAACTCACCATCTCGTCAGCCAGCAGCTTCTTGTTCATGTCCTGGACGACCCTGTGAGGAGAGTTCACACCTTCAGTTAACTCCAATTAGAGCTCTACAGAGAGTGCACATATTATCCAGAGAGCTGCTTCCAGGGCTGTAACAAGGGCCAAGTACTGAAAATGCAACTCCTACATCGGACCTCTTAGGAAGACTCGGTCTCAGTTCTTTTTCTTTCTGAAAAGCTTCTGTTTAATTCTTTGTCTGGACATCTGAAGCACTTCACCTTCAGCTGTGTGTAGCTGTAACACCACAACATGTTGACTGATATTAAAACCAGATTACAGTGCTTGTTGTACTAGTACTAGTTGTACTATTTTGTATTACTTACCTGTGCTGCAGCTGCTCCTTTTCCTCCTTTAGCTTCTTCAGTCGCTCTAACTTTTCTGTGTATCTGTGTGAAGAAGACAAAACTGTCACATTACAATTTTACTTCTATCCTGTTCTCACGTTGTTTTGGTTCCTGGATTCGTCCCAAAGCCCCCTGTGACCTGTGACCTGTGACTCTGCCCCCTCACAACCACCGAGACGCACAAGCTATTTTGGGTTTTTCCATGTTGTGTAACTTCAGTCGTGTTAGCCAACTCTGCTAAACAACAACAGAGTCCGACATAAACCTGCAGCACGAACACAAAACCCTCAGAGCCAAGCTGACCAGTGTTAATGCTAATGCTAACAAAATGTTCTTTATCCAGTGTGTTGTTCAGTTTAACTTCATAAAAAGGAGTGAAAATCTTAACTTATCTGAATCTGACGTTAGCAAGAGAAACGTGTCGGTTTAAAAGGAGAAACTGACCTAATAACAGATTCTAAGAGGATTTGTCATCTTTAAACTCGACCTGCATGTTAACACGCGTCTCAGCAGTGGTTCGTTGACCTTTAACTCACCTGTCGGTGTCTGGAAACACCTGAGAATCAGACGTTGACCATCAGTTGAGATTCGTGTTATTTAAGGGACTGAATTCGGTTCATGTTTCATAAAACCGACGATTAAAGAGAGTGTGAACTTAACATGTTCTTATCTCTCAGCTCGGAACCGGCAGTGAAAAGCACAGAACCTCACCTCTCCGTGTTCCTCCCGTCGAAGTGGACAAAGTCTCCGGCCTGGACACACCGGGCACAGGTGAGCCTGCGGCGGGAGGTACTGCACAGGGGACACCGCTCCACCGCCACGTACAGTCCCTCCGCGTCGTCCACCGACTCCACCATCGCACAGCCCGGGGTGGAGTGAGCCGGGTGGGGGTGATGGGGCCGGAGAGACGGCCTGCCCCCGGCGTGAATGCCGGAGGATGAAGAGGCTCGGTCGGGGCCGAGCGACGGGAGTCCCGCTGAGGACGCCATAGAACGAGAGAGCTAAGAGCTAAGCTAAGCAGCTAACGTTAAGCTAATGTTAAATTTTCACTTCTTAAAGCCAAAACAAACCAGCTGCTTGACTCTGTGCTCTCTGCGGCTCCGTGCCAACAGTGTGACCGTTATTCGTGCGGTGATGTCTCCGTCATAGTTTAAAACAGGCCGACACAGAAAAAGGTTTTGTTTTGGTGACCAGAAGACGAATCGGCCACTTCCGTGTTTATGTAATGACGTAACCGGGGGTGGAGTCAAAGAAACCAAATTCAAGTTTTCAGCTGATCAGCTGTTTGTCTGTGGAGATGATCAAATGAATGGTGAAACAGAGGATCACTGTATAAAATGGAACAGAACCTTTCTGTGCAGTAAGTAGGAAAACTGACATTTATTCAGTCATTTCATTTCAGGATGGAGACCATAAACACAGACTAAAACAAACATCTGACTCGTTTACCATCCAAAACTCTGCTGTGCAACAGAAAATAATATACACACACATCCTCATTATATTCATTGTTTTTACAAATGACCAGGAGGCTCTGTCACTGTTTCTTGAAGCCTCTTAGGATCGGGTAAATGTTCTCAAACGCTTCGTAGATCTCAGCTCGTTCTTTAGCTCCTGGAATTTAACACAGAACTAAATAACTTTATTTATAAAAGATGTAGAAATAGATTGTAAAGAAAAAAAAAATCTGAAAAGAATGAAATTAGAAATCTGTCATCTTACAATAAAAAAAAAAAAAAAAAGGTTTTCTTTTATACTTTGAGCTGAAGTTCTTTGATAACAAGAGCGGTAATTGTTTATGACATATTTCCTAATTATGGGATCTGTATTTGATGATTATGAATTACAAGACATGTATTTCACAAGTATGAGGATTGTAAATAAAAACAAAAAAATCTCAGAGTGACGAGAAAACTGAATTGAAAACATCTTTGAGTGATTCAAAACCCGTTTACTGTAAATTAATTACCATCTAAAGTCATCTTATTAAATATTTATTGTTTCCTGACGACTTTGAGAGGCTTTTGTCAAAAAACTAGAGTTACACAATGATTCAATTCGTCTCTGCCGTTACTATGTTTGAGTTTCTTTACCAGTCAGAACCACTTTCCCAGACACGAAGATGAGCAGGACGATCCGAGGTTTCACCATGCGGTAGATGAGGCCTGGAAACAGCTCAGGTTCATAACTGGAGAAAAAAAAATTCACAAAGTGAGATTCAACAGCTGAATTATCTAAAAATCAATAATCCAAATCAGAAAAAAGAGCATCAAAACTGACGTCACACATAACATGTCTGAAAATTAAATTAGTTCACAGAATAAGATTACGCTCTATCCACCTGGAGCTCAGTGGAACTCGGAGCTAAGGGGAACTGGAAGCTGACTAGTTTAACAGAGTGTAATATTAAGCTAACTAGTTTAACACACATCGACAGGATAAGACGTCTTAGACGAGTTTCACTTTATTTGTTAAGAAGATTCCAACTGGAATCACAGATGGTGTGCTTTGTTTTCATCCAGCCTCTGCTGGTTAGTAACTTTTCATGTCATGTAATTTACTCCCACAAAGTAACTACAGCTGTTAGATGCATGTAGGGATCAGTCCAGGTTTGTACCTGCTGAACTGCTGGTGGGTCAGAACCAGTCCTTCTAGTCTGATGGGGAAACACACATCACAGCTGGCAACCATGTTCTGGATCTTAAAGTCCAGGAAGCGAGCGGGGAAGCCGAGTTTCTGCACCACCCGGGCGTATTTCCTGGCTGCCAAACGTGACTGTTCCTCACTCAAACACAGTCAGAGTGGAGAACAGCGTTACTAACCTGTTGTAATCAGCGTAGGACCTTAACCTGACCAGGGTCAGAGCAACTAAAAGGGGCAGTAGTAAAAGTGTCAGACTGACCTCTTGGCTCCTGTACAAACCATCTTCCCAGAGCTGAAGATCAGCGCTGTGGTTCGAGGCTCTCGGATCCTCATGATAACTGCTGCAAAACGCTGAAACACAACATGAGGATGAGGAGGAGGAACGATGACACTGACCAAGCAGACTGACAGGGTGAAGGTGCATCACCACGTTTCAGCACCTTTGGGTTGTATTCAGCGTTTCTGGCTTGAAGGGCGATGAACTTCAGGTCCAGAGGACAGCCCAGGTTCACTGTGGAGACGATGTTCCTACGAACAAAGAACACTTTAGAGTTCTGCTGCAGTTTCATGTGAACACGCTGAACATCTTCGTCTGGACATGTTCGGTTCTTCACTGACATTTAAACATGTGTTCAGCTCGTGTCTTCTCGTTCATCTCTGGACATTTAATGTTCTACAGCAACGTTAATGTGATCTTTCAAATCCTCTTTAAAAGTCTGACAAGCAGCAAACTCACACCAAGTAAATAAATAAAACGACGCAGTTAAACCTGAACCTGACGTTTTTGTTCTGCTGTACGAAGTAAAAGTATCAGTACTTACTGTAACTGCGGTACGATTCCCGACCTCTCGGTCACAGGAGTCATGGGAGTCATGGGGGTCATGGGGGTCATGGGACAAAATGGGGAGGCACTGGTCCCTAGTCTGGGCATAGATGTCCCCTCCTGGGGGTCATCTGCTGCTGCTGCGGAATCTTGGGAGTTGTAGTCCAGACCAATGCCGCTGTCCTGAGACACGTTGAGAGTTGCAGCATCAGCTGGAATGAAACCAGACGATCACAGCAGCCAAACACGTATGTTGAACATCAGTACACGTCAACATGTCCTTGTGTACCTGCAGTGCACATGGCCTCATGTCGTGTTAGATTCATCACGTTACAAAAGCCAAATGAACCAAACATATGACACATGTAAACTGTCTCCACCACTGTGACCCAGGTCATGTGGTTCTGTCTGGTTCAATCTCACAGCTGAGGTGGAACCAAAACCGGTTCCTGTTACCTGTTCATCCTCCATCTTTAAAAACCAAAACCAGCTGCTTAAGGTCAAATTAGTTCAACAGTAAAAACAGATCACAAGAGCACATCAAGAGATTAACGAGAATTCAACAATAAAAGAAAGAAGACGTTGGAATGTATTAAAGACAAGCTGTAAAGTAACTGAGTACATTTACTGAAGTACTGTTTTTAGAACTGTCTGAGGTACATGTACAGTGACGAGAAAAAGTATGGGAACCTTTGGATTTAATAACTGGTTGACCCTTCTTTGGCAACAATAACCTCAACCAAACGTTTCCTGTAGTTACAGAACAGACCAGCACAACGATCTGGAGTAATTTTGGACCACTCCTCTTCACAAAACTGTTTCAGTGCAGCAATATTCTTGGATGTCTGGTGTGAATGGCTCTCTTGAGGTCATGCCACAGCATTTCAATCGGGTTGAGGTCAGGACTCTGACTGGGTCACTCCAGAAGGTGTATTTTGTTCTGTTGAAGTCATTCTTTGTAATTCTCTTGTAGAATTACTTGTATGCTTTGGATCATTGTCCTGTTGCATCACCCATCCTCTTTGGAGCTTCAGTTGTCGGACAGATGGTCTTACGTTTTCCTGCAAAATGTCTTGATAAAGTCTGGAATTCATTTTTCCATCAATGACAACAATCCGTCCAGGCCCTGAGGCAGCAAAGCAGCCCCAAACCATGATGCTCCCTCCTCCATGTTTTACAGTGGTGATGAGGTTTGCTCAATGTTTTGGGTCATTGTCTTGCTGGAAATCAAATCTTCTCTCAAGGCGTAGTTGTCTTGCCGACTGAACAGGATTGTCCTCCAGGATTGTCCTATATTTTGCTGCATTCATCTTAACCTCTACCTTAACAAGCCTTCCAGGGCCGGCTGCCAAGAAGCATCCCCACAGCATGATGCTGCCACCACCGTGTTTCACTGTGGGGATGGTGTGTTTGTGGTGATGTGTAGTGTTTGGTGTGCTCCCAACATAGCATCTTGTCTGATGGACAAAAAGCACCAATTTGGTCTCAGCAGACCAAAGAACCCTCTTCCACTGGACCATGGAGTCTTTTTCATGTCTATAACTCAATTCATGATTTAACAGGAGTTTTCTTCAACAGTGACTTTCTCCTTGCAACAGCTGTTGTATGTACAGTCTCTCCTATCTCTGTTGCTGAAGCTTGTAACTCCCTCAGAGTAGTCATCAGTGTGTTAGTGGCCTCTCTCACCAGTCTCCTTCTTACACTCAGTTTGTGTGGACGGCCTGTTCTAGGCAGATTTAGACGTGCCATATTCCTATCATTTCTTGATGGTGGATTTCACTGAACTCTGGGGGATGTTCAGTGCCTTGAAGATTTTTTTGTATCCATGCCCTGACTTATGCTTCTCAATGACCTGTTCTCTGAGTTGCTGGGAGCGTTCTTTTGTCTTCATGGTGTAATGGTAGCCAGGAATACTGAAGAACCAGTGACTGTGCTGACAGTACCATCTGGAAGGTATTGCAATCACTTGAGACACATTCACCGCACTCAGGTAATCCTCATTTCACAAACTGTGGGAATACTAGCTCCAAACATCTGGACCTGTGTTGGATGAGGTCAGTCATTTTAAAGCGGGCTAATATTAATGCAGACACTGATTTCACCTCATACATTTTTATTTGACATGACTTTGTAGAAACCCGTTTTCACTTTGACATTAATTTTCAGAATTGTTTTTGTCGAAGTCGTCAACTTTTATTGACCATGACCGATTTATAATGTCAATAAAAGGATGAAACATCCAAAGGGGTGAAAACTTTTTAGGGGCACTGTACCTGTGTTGTCCTGTGTGTTGAGTTCATCAGGTAGAAAACTGAGGTCCAGCTCCTCCCCCAGCTCCCTGCTCGGCACCACCTTCTCAGACAGGTAAGGGGGGTCCTGCAGAGGGGGGGCGGGGTTCTGGAGACCCAGCTCCTCCCCCAACATGAAGCTGGAGTCCTACAGGAAATAAGAATTAAAAATAAATCTTTTTTTTATTTTTACCTTCCTTATTTGGATGTTTGTAGTGTGTTTTGATTGACAGTTGAGAAAACGGGTTCTAAACAAAATGTATCTACAAATTAAACAGTTAAATAATTAAGATTGATGTCATTAATTAAATATCATTGCTAAACAGCAGAAAGAATACAAACAGACAGTTTTATTACACGGTGTCCTACATTAGCAGCACAGCAGCTGAACAATGACCCGACTGTAGTTTTAAACTGGACTTAAACACATCAGCAGCTCAGCACCTTTCAGGATCCTGGACTTGGACCAGGATGACATACTAACTCATCATCTGGTTTGTTTAATATTTAAAAAACTACTTGACTTCATAAATTAACTTAGATTTTAATTAATGTCTCGTGAAATCAGGTAAAAACTGACTTCTAGATCTTTTTATTCCCACAAACAATAAACTTAGTTTCTCTCGAATCAGCTCAACTCACGTTTGCAATGGAGTCATCGAAGTAACGCTCCAACGCCGACTCGTCCATGAGTGAAAAACCATCTGACCTGGTCCAAGATCATCCAGGATCCGGTTCCAGGCTGAGAGCCGCAGACCTGCACAGCTGCATCCAATCCACACTGAGGTGATCCTGAACTCATCACACACAGGTGTCACAAGTCCACATCAGCGAGAGTGAGGCCTCAGGTACAACAAGTACAACTCCAGGTACTAAAACCCGACAGTAGCAGTACTGCACTAACGCAGTAATCTCTCCGAATTACTGACCAAACTAAGTATTTTAAACTCTAGTGAAGTTGATCATCTGTTGGCCCAGATTTGATCCACGTGGTTCCGGTGTCGTGCCATAAGTGACTGATCACAGCCCGTTACAGACGGTTCTCCCGGTTTTTCTCCGACTCCAGCTCATTATATCGGTATTAGACTTAAATACTGAGGTGATCTGAACAGAACCACCACAGTGACAATCAGAGGAACCCGGTGTCCTGTAAAGTCCTTTAAATCAGTCCTCGGTCCAAACTGTGATATCCATAGTTTTGTCATTTGTTCCATTTACATTTAGTTTTTATTATTATTATTATTATTATTATTATCAGAAGTGAGGTACGACGCAAATATCTAAGCAAGAAGAACTTCAGTAAAATGCACTTTTACGGGGAATACTGGACTTTTATTGGTCTTTTGAAAGGTATGTGGGAATTTTATAGTTCTTGAAGTATACACAACAAGAATACAACTTTAAACCCCTGTCAGTAAAATGGGCTGTATTCACTTTGTCAATGGGAATTTTTTTTATTTTACTGGTTAAACTGGTCCCACAGTGGAACAGGAAATGGTTTCATGACACCTGACCCAGTTCATCCTCCGACCTGCAGGTGGACTCACCTGCTCCCCGCAAGCAGTAACGCAGCAGAGCTACGCGCATGCGCGCCGGATATAAACATAGCAGCGTGGAAGCGTGAGGTTCGGGCCGAACGGAAGTTAAAATAATCCGATTTTAGAATCAGAACAAGATGGAGTATGTGAAGGAACGACTGACGGAGTTTTCACTGGAGGCTCACGGTGAGGAGTACTACTAGTACTGCAAATATTACTGAAAGGACTGTAGTAGCTGGGCATACTAGTACTGCTGTCAGTTCTGCTAATACCTATTACTGTGTAATATAGTACTAGTACTGATCATACTGCTGCTGGTTGGAGTGCCTCTGTTACTACTAAAACAAGTACTACTCATGGTATTGCTACTGATGAACAGTTGTCAGTAGTACTACTAAATACTGAGAGTACTAATGTTTCTACTACACTCATCACTGTAGTATTACCATCTTCAGTACTACTACGACTGTTCACACAGTTTAACCAGATTAAACTTTGATCTTTCTGCTTCTGATGTCATTACAAGCTGTTGAATGAAACGTCAGGTGTTGTTACCTGTTGTACAACAGGTAACAACACCTGACGTTTAGTCATTTGTCTTTTATCCAAAGCGACTTCCAAAAAAATCGAATCTTCCTCTGAACTAACTGTTCTATAACTTATTGATTACCTTTCAGATCTGTATCTGAACCAATCAGTGCCTTACCTGGAGGAACCACCTGACCCGCTGCAGTTCTACCGTGACTGGATTGGTCCAAACAAGCCCTGTGTTATTCGCAACGCCTTTAGCCATTGGCCGGCTCTATCCAGGTGGACGCCAGAGTACCTGAGGTGAGGAAACCCCGGCAATAACAACTAACGTGTTTTTCTGTGGTGAGACGGTTTCATCATTTGCTTCCTGTCTGCAGGGAGAAGGTAGGGTCAAAGGTCATCAGTGTGGCCGTGACTCCTAATGGCTACGCCGACGCCATCAGTGGTGATCGGTTCGTGATGCCTGAGGAGAGACGGATGAGTTTTTCTTCTGTTCTCGACATCATTGAGGGGAAGGTGGGTCCACTTCAGAACTGAACCGTGTCCAGTTAAACTGTGGACTCTGGCTTCAAAGGTGTTTTTACAAATCACAGAAACCAACTGAATTCACAGAGGACAACAACGCTGGTGTTTCAGGTGGACAAGAGCGGCGTATTTTATGTTCAGAAGCAGTGCTCCAACCTGCTGGAGGAGCTGCCCGAGCTGGCCGACGACGTGGAGCCTCACGTTCCCTGGATGAGCTCAGCGCTCGGTGAGTTCAGGACAGTTTCTGTTTCCTCCTCACGAAAATATTAGAAAGAAACTTTGTGACATCATGACAAACAAAACTTTGAGCTTTTTATTCGTTCTGCATCAAAATATCACAGAAAATAACTTTAATATTCACAGAGATAAAATAAATAGTCAACAAGTCTCTTTGAACAGTCAGTGATGTCACAGCCTCTCTTCAGCTTCTGCAGGTCAAAAACACAAACATGATTCGGCAGAGAAGAAATTCAACTCTAATAAAAATTCCAAAAAGAAAAACACTCGACTTTATTCTGGTTCATTTCTAAATTAAATTAAACTGTAGCTTTAAATGAACCCACTCTGCTCCATCCTCGCTCCGCCTGCTCTGCTTCGCTGCACGGTGCTCGGCACAGAACTTAGTCAGTGTGAAACAACAGAAAATCACTCAAAAAGCCAAAAACCTGCAGAAGTTAATATCTGCTGAACCCTACTGAAGTCCGAACTGTTCTGTTTGGTTCGGTTCTGACTTCAGAACTCGTCTCCACATTTAAGAGTCCGATCCTATTCTACTAAAAGTACTGTAGTGTGCATGACTGAGCGTCCAGATCTGACCTAATCTGTGTGTAAAGCAGCTTTCCCACGGGCAGCGTCCAGAACCTGCTGCTGACTGAGCTGCCGCTCCATGTTGCAGAACAGGATCTTCTTCCCGAGTCACAGACTCAGAAGGTTTGGACCCACTGCAGGTCTGAAAACACCGCTCAACACTGATGGTGCTGATTTCATGTGTTTGTACTCACCTGTCGGTCTCAGAGGATCATGTCTCTCTGTCGGTCCAGCTCCTCAGCCAGACTCCTCATGGTCCTCCCCATCCTCTTTGGTTTCTTTATTCTCTGCTGGTAGGTGAACTTGTTGAAGCCCTCGTGTTTCCGTCCTGGTTTGAAGCGGAACAGTTCGTCTTTCTTAAACTCCTCCACGAACCTGGACACGTCCTCCTTCCTCTTGCAGGACAAGGATGTCAGGCGGGACAGGTACCAGGACAGGTTCACGGGGTTTCCTCCTATGAAGAAAAGTCTGTCCAGGTCTTTGGCCTGAGGTCCGGCCAGCTGAGCGCTGTGCTCCACCTGCTGCCTCGTGAAGCTGCCTTTACCGAACTGTATCACACCTGGAGAGAGAATACGTTACTACGTTAGCGGCCAGCAGTAACTGAGCATATTTACTCAGGTACTTCAGTATTTCTAGTCTCTACTACTTCATATACTAGTACCTTCCGGCTCCCTCCACACGTGGTCTAAATGTTTTTACTACCTGATGGTTTCGTGATTTAAACCTGTGATTTAGCTGATGAAACGATCACTGATTTGACCTTTGAACTCGTTGATCATGAGTTCTGTAAGGAGGTCCAGGCTGATGTTCCCTCCAGCTTTTCCCTGCAGGTTCAACACTCGGTTCCACTTCATGTCCTGTCGGACTCGCTGTGGGTAGAACCCCTCGATCCCTGTTCACACACAGAACCGTAACAACAATCGTCAAAGATCCAAAAAAACATCTGCAGCCACATCTGCCTGTTCTCTAACTGGTACCAGTGAGTAGCTGGTGGCCGCTGTTGAAGAGCTGCAGGTGTTCTCTGGTCCACAGCAGAACCAGGTCCATCCTCCAGAAGTCCGTGATGGCCTCTCCGTCCCCTTCCTGGATGGCGTCCCGTCTGGCCATGTGGTACAGCCCCTCCCATACCACCGCCCTGGTGTAGTTAAGAAGGTAGTCCTCTCCATCGGCAGCCAACAAGCAGGACTCGGAGCAGAACCATGGAGCTGGATCAGAACAAAAACACACATGTGATGAAGAAACTTCCAACACGTGAAATCGGTCTTCAGAAATTAATAACGTCATCACCACTCAACCCGCTGGGCTGTTTTTTAAAGCTCCGCTCTGATAAACCACAGAACCCGGGTCAACAACAAATCCCCAAAATGTTTTCAAAACCACAAACAAAAAAGTCTGTGGCTCCCAAAGTTTCACCGCCTGCTCAGGCTGATAACAGTAACAGGTCTGGACCTCCACACAGACCCTCCGTTGATCGAATGTAAGTTAAAGTCTCACTCTGTTCTCCTCGATTCTGCTCGGCCGCTGTCAGACAGTCTCTGTGGTACCACTCGTGTCTCCGGCACTTGTCCGTCAGTCCACATTGAATCATCTCTCCTCCTTTCTGCTCCTTACAGTGACAGTAGATGTAGGTCCCATCTGAACTGCACTCTGGACTACAAAACCAGTCCTCATGTGGGTCTGAGAGGGTCTGAGCCCGAGCACAGCTCTCGTGGAACCAGATAGCGGGACACAGGTTACTGCAGCACCGCACCAGCTTCTCACCTGGTTTCTCTGCAGGAGAACACAAAGAGTAAAGAAAACTTTTTATGTTTCAGACCAACATGCCGCTGGTTCTGATGACTGAACCAACAAAATGAAACTGTTTGGACCCATTTGTGTTCCTACCTTCTCTGCAGTAGCAGAATGGGAAAGTTTTCTTCTTCTCTCTGTCACTTTGACCTGCAGCTTCAGCAGCTACAGCGTTGATGTCCTCCTGAGGTGGAGGCATCCACACCAGATCCACCAGTCTGTGAGCCAGGTTGCTGAGCCAGTCCAGCTGTTCCGAGCTCTGAGAGGGGTAGTCTGTGGGTTTCTGGGTCACAGAGTCCAGACTGCACTCGGTGACAGCAAACAGAGTCACGTACGCTGTGGTCACAAACTACATGAAGATGAAAACAGTTTTTCGGATAAATAATCTCCATCACGGCTACAGAACAAAGCTGAAGGTGCTGCGCTGGTCTTGGTCTTAAAAAGAAAGTTTTCTTTAAACACAACATTTTTCATTGAGTTAATTTAGATTTTCTAACTTCTCACCAAGATTAAACCCTCATAAATCCTTTCATAACAAAACCAAGACTTCAGCTAAGACATGAATGTCCACAGATTGGTTGATGTAAAGATCTCCCCTCAGCGTCTTTATGCCTTTAAACTATGTGACTGTCGTTTGTATTTGGAGTCTCACCGTGATAAAGTCCCACATGTTGAGGAAGTAATCTTTGGCTGTGTTGTTAAACGTCTTGAAGTCAAACAGTGAGACGATGTGATGAAGAGAACCTCGACACTTCTCACTCTTCTCACTCAGAAGCATCTTTATCATTTCCTGCCAAAGGTTCCACATCACATTTATGACATTTTAATTTGCTGTATTACATATTATTAAATCACTACATAACTAATACATTAATAATATTGCTCTCTGTTTAATTTGTTCCTACCTCATGAAACAGGTGTTCCTTCTGAAACTCTTGCGGTGCTTCCACGAGTCCGTCAAACTTCAGGTTGGGGCTCCTCTCTGGAGTTTCCCTGTTCTGAGTTTTGCTCTGTTCTGTCTTGTCAGTGTTCGTGATGTCCCCACAGCACAGGATGTGGTACGGTTTCCCATAATGCACAGGGATGTAGTTTTTAAGGCTGTATGCTATGCTAACAGAGTCCTCTGTGATGTTTGGGATCACTGCACCCAAACTCACCTGCCGGGAAAAAACGAGGCGTCAAGAGAACCTTTCAATTGAATTCAATTTTATTTGTATAGCGCCAAATCACAACAGAAGTCATCTCAAGGCACTTTACAGTGTTTAAGGTTTAAGATCTTACAGAATATAACTGTATACAGAATTATATAGAAAACCCAACAACCCCACTGAGCAGCACCAGAAGACAGTGGAGAGGAAAAACTCCCTTTAGAGGAAGAAACCTCCAGCAGAACCAGGCTCAGGGTGGGCGGCCATCTGCCTCGACCGGTTGGAGTGAGTGGAAAGAGGAGAGAGAAAAGAACAGCAGGCAACAAAAAACAATTTGTTTGGTTAAGTTGGATTAGGTGACTTACAGTGGTGCTCTGCTCCTTCATCAGGTGGGAAAAGGTATGAGGAATGTGTTTCACCACTCGTGGTTTCACTCCTCTGAGCGCCTTCAGGTTGTCAGCGATGATTCTCATCACAATGGTTTTCATTCGCAGTCGCAGCAACTCGTACGTCTGAGTGGGTGGAGTTGTGTTTGTCAGTATCAGAATAAAAAACCAGGACTTTACAAAACTCCAAACTCCACAGGACGTTTTAATACGTTAAAAACTAGATGAAGTAAACCAGCGGTCGTCCAATAAAACCTGTTCCTGCATGTTTTACCTGTTTTGATGGGAGGATGCTGTGTGGGGACACTTCCACTGCTTTTATCGCAGGTCCCTGCAGGTAACGAAAGTTAACACGGACCTGATGAGCAAAGCGAAACGCCCACGTCGTAAATGTATTTCCTCGATCTGCAGAGGACACAGACGGTACCTGCAGTGGACAGGTGTGCAGTTTTACTATTTCTTCATTTATCAACGAGCTGACACGTGTGGTCAAAGTGTTATGTGACAAGTTACCCGAACTTTCCCCCAGGAGAAGGTATAAGCTGCTGCCTTTTTGGACTCGTCACAGCAGAACTGCGTCCTTTTCGTTGTCTAAATACAAAGAAGATCATATTTAGTTCACTGCTTTGAAGGAGTGAATATTGGAATTAGCTTCAACTGGAAATGAATACTGATCGGTGTAACTGGTTTACTTGGTCGACTTTTGTATTGAATGCAAAACAACATGCGTGCACAATATCAAGACTGCTTCACACAGATGAAATTATTTTATTTTGATGGTTATTTGTCACCTTTGAATTCAAATTTAACTTTTACATAAGCTGAATCCTGTTTTTCTGCAGCCCAGGTTTGTTCCATAACCTAATGTTGAATCTAAGTATTATATACAGATAGATAGGTGTGGAAGGTGAAGGCACAAGTGGTACCCGTAGTGATAGGAACACTGGGGGCTGTAACTCCCAAACTGGGAGAGTGGCTCCAGCAGATCCCAGGAACAACATCTGAGATCTCTGTCCAGAAGAGTGCAGTCCTAGGAACAGCTAAGATACTGCGCAGGACCCTCAAGCTCCCAGGCCTCTGGTAGAGGACCCGAGCTTGTAGGAATAAAACCGCTCCAAGGAAGGAGCGAGTGGGGAAGTGTTTTTTTGGGGGGGATTTCTGGGAGTCTGGGAACGGCTTACATCAAGAGCTGTAAAAACCTGTTCACCAGTGATTAAAAAAGAAGAAATGTCTTTCTCACCTGGATTTCATCTCTCCATTGCTTCACCTGTTTGTCGTGCTCCGCAGCGAGCCTCTTGCTGTGGAACCTGGTGGCGGTTTTACACTGCGAGATACCGAGGCTGTTGGTGATGCTGAAGAGTCTGATAGGACAGCGGTGCCTCAACATCTCCACGCTGAACGCTGTCTGCAGGAAACCACATCTGTTGGTACTGGTGTACAGAGGCACAGACAGGAGGAGGGTGACTCTCCGGTCCAGCATCTGCTTCACCTCCTCCTCAGTAAGCTGCCTGAAACAGGACAAACCCAAAGTGTATTCATCATCATCCTGTTTAAATTCTTTTAAAGAGCAGAACCAGACCCAGCCCTGCATCCAATAAAACTATGAGGACGTGCAGCTTTATTTATACTTGAACTGTGGAGGAATTACAGCTCTTTTTTCATACATCCCCAGTTACATGGGCTCAGGCTGCTCAAGCTGTTTGACGGGAACAAACCACGATGAGGCTGAAAAGCCAAAACTAATCCGTCAGAGAGCAGAAACATGAGGCTGGTCAAATCAACTCTTTGGCTCGTTGTTAAAAAGACAGAACAAACTGGTGAACTCCGGAAGAGCACGAAAATCAACTGATTGAGTTTAACACAAAATAGAAACTTAGTAAAACACACGTATGACATCCGCAAAAATCTGGATCAACATCCTGAGATTAGACCAAGATCAACTAACAGTAGAGAAATGTGGAAAAGACCTGAAGCTACCAGCTGGTCTGTGGTGCTGACATGTACAGCTGATAAAGAAAATGGTTCTGTTTTATTTAGCAATGATGGATGAATCCATCTGTATGGATGTTTAGAAATAAATTATCTGCTCATATTCAGACGAACGCTTCAAAACTGGCTGGATGCTGCGTCACGGTGCAGATAGACTGAAGCAGAAACAATCGAATAATAATAATCGAAAAAGACTTCAAAGTCAGAACAGTTTGATGTTTAGCTGCATTTCTGCTGAAGATGAGACACCTCCAACACCAGCAGGAAGTGATGAAGAAGATTACAGTTTGTAAAACTGAAGGATGTTGCTTCCTATAAAATCGTTGTAAAAAACCTTTAGCAGAGAAATAACTTTACACATTTCTAAATACGATCACAACCACTGTGGTGTGTTCAGAACCACTGGGGTGTGTGTTCAGAACCACTGGGGTGTGTGTTCAGAACCACTGGGGTGTGTGTTCAGAACCACTGGGGTGTGTGTTCAGAACCACTGGGGTGTGTGTTCAGAGCCACTGTCCAAACAGACCCGACTTTAAATCTGCGTATCTGATAGTGACGACCCACCGTTGGTTATTCCCTCGGGCGTAGCTTAGCTTCTGTTTCTGGATCTTTTTGGTGGGGGGGAACATGGCTCTGAGACAGGCCACAGTCAGAGGAGCCTTCTCCTCAGCCCAGGAAGTAGTCTTATCCCAGCTGAAGGACGACAGGTTCTCAGGGGTGAAGGTTTTCCTGAGCGGTCCGTCCAGGTCGTTCACCATCGCCTTCCTCTGCCAAAACAAAAAAGGACATATTTGTACAGGAGCAGAATTCACAGTAACACCAACACCGACACCCCCACCTGTAACAGTCACTTGGAAAAACAACAAATCAAAGATCTAGACACGAACCACTGTCTACGTCATTACTGATCAATCAGCCTTAACTTTCTGTTTAATCTAAAAAACAAGTACAGGTTCCGACCTCTGAATGACCCACATTTAGAACCTGTGCTGTACTGGTCCAGTTGCACGTCTCACACTGTGATGAGACCGTTTCATCTTAGTTTCAGATTTCTATGTTGAGAGTTTCCTCACTAAAAGTATTCTGAGTTGTTCTGGACGTGCTTCGGTCGGTGTGACCCAGCTGGTTTACAGTGATCCACCCGGTCTCACCTCGCTGGAGATCAGTTTGGCGCAGATCTTCATCAGGGCCTCCTTGAACCCGGACACCTGCTGCAGCCTCCGCAGGTTGGAGGCCAGGTTCTTCTTCTGCAGGAGGTCGCAGACTCGGGGGCGGCCGCCGTGTCTGAACCGAACCGGACGGGGTGCAGGTGGCGGCTCCTGGGAGGCGTAATCGTGTTCGTTTAGACCCGGTCTCTTCTTCAGCTGTTTGGGGGGCGGGGGTGTCGCCCGGAGGACCGACGCCACATAACCCGCGGTGCCCGCAGCTCTGGGGGTGTCCAGGGGACCACACTCACCATCGTAAGGAAACAGTCTGTTGAGTGGCGAACAACCGGCCCGCCTCAGTCCGCAACGTCAACAAGACCGTCTGGTAGACCCGTGAGGGCTGGGGGCCAGCCGCGCACAGGATGCAAGGGGGGCGCCGTGTTCAGTAGACCCACCGGACTCCGGCGGCGTTTAGGGAGTCCGGGTCGCCGTGCTGGACGGCGTGGGCTCCCGGGCAAACAGCAAGCAAGGTCAGCGGACCCGGGGAGAATCCGGATCAGGCGCCACATAAACCCGCCGTTTCCCCATCGCGGGGTTTCCGGGACTGCACTCACGCAGCGGAACATAAAAACGCCCGGGGGGGGAGGTTCGGGAACAGACCGAGCGCGCCGCGGTGAGAACGTCAGCAAGACTTCCGCTTGTAGCCTTTGGGGCCTTTTCCAAACGGCGGCACGTGGCGCACGACGCCAGGGGGCCACGCCCCGACGGGCGGACGGAAGCGGGTGACGGAGCGAGACGTAGCAAGCACTGCAAACCTCCACAAGCTTCCTATCCGAGCGAACTGACAGAAACACGGAGACCGGAGGGAACGGAACTGCCCATCACGGCAGGGTGCAGTGAGGAGTTGTTGAAGTGAATAAGTTGTTTATCAGGAAGGGCGGCGCAAGTCCATGTTCCGAACGGCGCTGTAAGTCCAAGATGGCCCCGGGCGCTGCCTCGGGACGCATGCCCTGCAGTCACGAGGGAGAGAATCCAACAAAAAAACATCGCCTTTATATATACGGCAGATGCCGAAACAACTACTTAGAGTCTACGCCATGGGGCTGTGAGAAGCCTTGTAATATCGGATACAAGCTGAGGTGTGGGATAAACGACACTGCAACGACCCTTCAAATAAGACAACCCGGACAAGAACTGAGCTATTGCTCACATTGGTACAAAACATTACAAAGAAGTCACGAACTACAACACCAAACGTGGGCAGAGTTCATGAAAATCCAACCGCATTTGTGAGATGCCTGAGTAACAAACATACGAGCAGGGAAGGTAAGGCATTTTAAAAGGTAGAACTGTAGAACTTATACTAGGGAGAAAATAGAAGACAGAAAAGACAATCATCTGCAGAGATACATCACGGAAGGGAACGAGTCTGCGGCAAGAACTACGGGGACCCATAGAACGAAAGACTGTAACTTTGATACTGGAATGCGCCGACACACAGGGATCACCCAAATAGGAGGGTGTGCCCCCGGGGGCGGCCTCGCAAGGGCGGCCGGTTGCCGGCTCAGGAGTGTGTCCGTACACGGGCGCCCTCGGCTTGCTCAGCAGGGACATCCATATTAAACTCATACACATACACGGGCATGTACGTGCGTTGGTAAAGCGCTTTTGAAATGTGCAGTGAAAAAGCCTCTAATACAAATAAAAAGTGAGGATGAAGGAATACACTAAGAAAATAGTAGTTGCGGTCCGCCCAGCACCGTTATAAGGAAAATCTAATATCTACCGACCGCTTAGAACGTGGGTAACCACAAACAGAGAACCAAAACTGAGAACTCACGGTGACGCCAAGCTGACTGGAAGTCTGCCAGAGAAGGACACAGCCCCGCATGCAGACGGGCATAACTGCTAACCCGAACCCGCTCAAAATGAAAGATGAAGGTGGGATGGTAAGGATAGCACATAGTGGGAGTAACGTGGGAAACCGAGGAGAACGTAGAAGAAGGCCAAACGACGCGTGTAAGCCCTTCGCGAGAGCAGGATAGGATCGAACCGTCGCGCATGATAAAAAAACGCACTCACTGAATGAGGTTATGCAGGGCATCAAGCCGCCTGAAGACCGTTAGCCCACACCGGTCATCACGGTTTAAGGCCGGCTTCTCAGAAGCAAGGCGGGGGACGGGCCACCGAATGTCCGGCAGCTGAGAAGTGCAGGGTCCTGAGAGATGCAATGTCGTCTAGCGTGCGGGGCGATCGGCTGCGCGGAAGACAGAGACTGTAAGAGAAAGGGGCCGACGGACCACACACCCCCTGCCCTCTTTGCTTCCTCCACGGAAAAACCAACACCCACACAGGCCAACCGAAAGACCGCGGGGGTCCGATCCGAAAAAGTGTCTGACACGGGTCAGGGTCGGAAGTTGATAACAAAGACTGTCGTTTATAGCCTGTATTCGGCGCTCTGGTGAGAGCATTGCAGGCGACGAGGCGTCTACGTGTAGGGACCACTTGAGCGCTGACACAGAGTGCACTCCGCCCGGTAAGGAGAACAACGTGAGTCACAAACGGTTGTGTGAGTCCAGCAGAATAAACGCACAAATTGGCGAGTCTATGTGGTCTACCGAACGAGACGGGACCTGAATCGGGTATCAGAAAACTAACTTCCGACTACCAGAGAATTCGCATATGACAGAGCTGCACGTCACCACTGGACCAACGGAGATCAGCTCCCCGCTGGCGTGGGGAAAAGGTGCAAGCAGGAAGCTGGGTATCACTGGTTCGGTACTCTCTGAATGGGAGCAGTTTTAATATCACATTTCGATAACGGCGCAGATTTGGGAAGAGAAGTTATCCGGCACGAACCGTCCACTGTACAAGGTTTGGACAAATTACACAGAAGCCACCTGAACCCAAATAATAAATACCTGAGTTACAGAAGCGCCAGTCCTCGCATGTTGGTAGGAACGATATGAGAACCGTGTAGAACACCATGAACAAAAGGAGGGTGTGAAAGCGACACCTAACACCACACTGGTGTAAGTGCTCAGGAGGATTTCATCCTTGCGGTGCAGCTTTTTAGTATCAGCGCTGGCTGAAGCGTATAATTAATGACGTCTTGAGTCTCTGCCAATGAACAGTGAGGAAAATAATGAAGTAAACTAATTATTGATTAGGGGCAGTGGGGAGGAGTATACGTCTATGTTAGGTGGACTGCTTAGATAGGGATTTCATTAACTTCACTGTTGATGGAACAGCGGCGGGTCATTACAAAGGAGGACTATTAAATAAAGCAGAACCACTTAATGTGCCGGTCTGATCCAAACACCGCTAGTCGGTCCGGGACCCCCGAAACCGGACCAGTCGTGTCGCCCGGGGGCCAGGTCTCATCTGCTGGGTCAAGCGAGCCGCCGCCGAGGTTAACCGCGGATGTGGAATTTGACCCGAACGGCCGCACTCTCTGCTTCGCGACGAGGTTCCGCGGTTAACGCCCAACCGCCGCGAGACCACCCAGGAGAACCCACGCGGGGGAAACCCCACTGTCGCGCCGGTTCACTGGTTTAGCTGAGTGACCGTTGCTTGTAAATAATAACAACGTACCAGTGAAGGCGGCTCAAGTCATGGTCTGAAGGCCGCTGGGTAAATCCAAAGGGGCTGCGCCCGCGCTCGGGCCCGGCGACGGAAGAAAGTCAACAACAACCAGGTCCGAGACAGGCGAGACAAAACATTAACGATAGAAAAGAAAATACAGTACACGAGGAAAAAATAAAAAGACATACAAACTATAAGAAAAAAAGGAAAAAGAAAGTACAAACGAAGGAAGTAAAGAAAAAATACGTAAAACAATGAGAACATGAAAAAGACAGTACAAACTAATTAAATATAAAATAGCAGACAAACAAATTATAAAAGGAATACAGAAAACGATTAATTTAAAGGAAAAGAAATAACTAATAAGTAAAGGAAAAATACGGAACACTAAGGGAAGGAAAATGAAAAAATAAGACAACAATTAAAAGGAAAAAGACGAACAAACGAATTATAAAAGGAAAATACAGACAAACTAATGATAAAAGGAACATACATAAAAACAAAAGAATGAAAGCAAAATAACAGACAACAAAGGAAAAGCAAATACAGTACAAACGAACGATTAGAAGAAAAGACGGACAACCAATGAAAGAATAAGTACAAACAAATGAAAAGAAAAAGACAGGACAACGAATTAATAAAATGAAAATACAGTACAAACTAATTAATAAAATGAAAAAAACATACAAACGAAGAAGGAAATGAAAAAGACAGTCCAACTAATAAGAAAATAAAAGACAGTACAAACTAGGAATTAAAATAAAAATACAGCAACGAATAAGGAAATAAAAAAAGCAACAAGAAAATCAAAAACATACAAACGAGGAAGAAAGGAAAATACAGTAACAACAATGAATTAAATGAAAATACAGGCAAAGACAAGAAGTAAAAGAAAAAGACGACAACAAATGAAAATCAGAAGAACAGTAAACTAATAGAGTAAAAGAAAAAGACGACAACAAATTAAGGAAAAGGAAAATACAGTAAAACAAGTAGAAAAGGAAAAGAAGGACAAACAAAGTAGAAATGAAAATAATACAGTACAACGAAGGAAGGAAAATGAAAATACAGTACAAACTAATAATTAAATGAAAAAACAGGACAAAAAAAGTAAATTACATAAAAGACAGTACAACAATGAATTAAGATGAAAAAACATACAACAATGAATAAATAAAAGAACATACAAACGCAGTAATTAAAATGAAAAGACAGACAAACGAAGTATAAAAGGAAAAGACAGCAACTAATAATAAAATGAAAATACGGACAACAAAGTAAAATGAAAAAAAAGACAGTACAAACTAAGTTGAAAATGAAAAAGCAGGTACGAACAAATTAATTAAAAATGAAATACAGTACACAAAGTAATTAAACAAAAATACAGTACAACAAAGTAAATCAGAAAGACAGTACAACTAACGAGGAATAAAAATACAGGGACAACAAATTAAATCAAAAAGACATAAAACGAATTAAAATGAAAAAAGACATAAAACAGTTAAGTAAAATGAAAAATACAGACAAAACGAATAAGGAAAGGAAAATCAGGACAAAACTATAAATTAAAAGAAAAATACATACAAACGATGAGGAAAATGAAAATACACAGTACAAACGAGAATGAAAGAAAAATACAGACAACGAATGAATTAAATAAAAGACAGGACAACAAAATAAATGAAATAAAGTACAACATTAAGTAAAGGAAAAACAGTAAAACGAGGAAGTAAAATGAAAAAGACAGGACAAACTAGGAATGAAAGAAAAACAGTAAAAACTAATGTAATTAAATGAAAAATACAGTACAAACAATTAATTAAAAGGAAAAAGACAGACAAACGCATTAATTAAAATGAAAAATACAGGACAAACTAATTAATTAAAAAAAAAAACAGGACAACGATGAAGTAAAGGAAAATACAGTACAATAATTAAAATGAAAGACGGACAAACGATGAAGGAAAAGGAAAAATACAGGACAAACGAAGTAAAAATAAAAATACAGTACAAACTTAATTAATTAAAATGAAAATACTACAAAACAAATAAAAGAAAAAGACAGTAACAAACTAAGTAAAATAAAATACAGTACAAACTATGAATAACAGGAAAATACAGTACAAGCTTGAAGTAAATGAAAAGACAGACAACAATTAAATGAAAATACAGGACAACAAATGAAAAAGAAAAATACATAACAAACAAATTAATTAACCTGAAAAATACATACAACATTAATAAATGAAAAGTCAGTACAACTAATTAATGAAAATGAAAATACATACAAACTAATTAAAATGAAAACTACAGTACAAACTATAAAATAAAAAGAATACAAACATTAGAATGAAAAATCAGGACCAACTAAGTAAAATGAAAAGACAGACAAACAAAGTAGTAAATGAAAAATACGTACAACGAACTAAGCAAAGGAAAATAAACAAACAGTATTAAAATGAAAAGACAGTACAAACAATTAAGTAAAGAAAAATACAGTACAAACTAGTAATTAAATGAAAATACATACAAACAATTAAAAGGAAACAGTAAAACGAAGTAAAATAAAAGACAGGACAAACAAATTAAGTAACAGAAAAAGTACAGGACGAACAAATTAGGAAACAGGAAAAATACAGACAAAAACTAATAATTAATAAGAAAAATACAATACAAACGAAGTAATTAAAATAAAAAAAGTACAACAAGGAATTAAAGGAAAAAGAAAATAACAAACGAATAAGTAAAATGAAAAGCAGTACAAAAAAATGAAAAGGAAAAATACAGGCAAACTAATGAAGGAACAATAAAAGACAAACAAACAGTAGTAAGGGAAAATCAGACAAACAAATTAAATGAAAAAACATACAACAAATTAATTAAATAAAATACAGTACAAAAACAAATAAATAAAAATAAGGTACAACAAATTAATTAAAGGAAAACAGACAAACTAAGTAATGAAAATAAAAAGAAGGAAACTAATGAAAATAAAAACAGTAAAAACAAATTAAGGAAAAATCTTACAAACTAAGTAATTAAAAGAAATACAGTACAAACGAGTAATAAAATAAATACAGATAAACGTTAGTAAAAAGGAAAAATACAGGACAACAAATTAAGTTAAAAAGGAAAATACGATCAAACTAAGGAAAATGGCAAATACGTAAAATAACAAATAAGAAATAAAATACAGACAAACAAATTAAGTAAAATGAAAATACAGTAGCAACGAATAAAATAAAATACGTACAAACTAATTAAATGAAAATACATACAAACATTAAATGAAAAATACAGTACAAACAAATAGTAAATGAAAAATACATACAAACAATGAAAATGAAAAAGCAGGAAGAACAAAGTAATAAACTAAAAATACAGTACAAAAAAAATTAATTAAATGAAAATACAGACAACAATTAAAGAAAATAAGTAAAATAAGAAATGAAAAAGACGAAAAACAAATTAAAATGAAAATACAGTACAAACTATTAATTAAAATGAAAAATAAGTACAACAAGTATTAAAATAAAAAACAGAAAACTATTAAATAAAAAGAAAACACAGTACAAACTAAGTAAAAAGGAAAAATAAACAATAACAATATGAACAGGAAAAAGACAGTACAAAACGAATAATAAATAAAATACAGTATAAACAATTAATTAACATGAAAAATCAGTAC